>NW_020455204.1:13809269-13859558 GCF_003342845.1 Nothoprocta perdicaria | reverse complement strand
GGCGCGGAGCGAGGCCGGGCAGCGGCTAAAGCGCCTCCGCCACAGCGGGTGTCGCCGCCACCGTCAGTGCGGTGCAGCCCCCCCGCCTCTTAACATAATAGCGAGGACAGGGTCCTGCTGCAGAAACCCCCGGGTGAACGGGGAGCACTTCACACGCGTAGCGAGAGGGAGAACAAGCAGGGATAAACCGCTTTCCAAGCGCCTGTGGCAGAGCGAAGGCACCCGGCGCACAGCGACTTCAAAGCGGCTGCCAAGAAAGGCGCAGAAATAGCTGGGATGAAGTTGAGCGTGTTCCTGGTGCGGGCTGCGGAGCCAGCACTCAGCGCACGATCGCCAACAAGAGGACACGTTTCCCTCCTCAGCTAACGCGAACATCACAAAAGCACATAGCTATAGACAACGGGATTAAAATTTTCGTACAGTCTCCAAATAGAACAATTCAACACCTGTGAATGTAATAATAGAATATCAGTGCTTTAATGTGGGGCAGCTTCTTTTCTCCCTGCGGAAGGACAAAAGTCTCCGGAGGAATTTTCGTGACTGGCAGCTCTGTCCTGTACTAGGTCAAAGAGCCTTTAGTTCCGTCCTAAACCAGGTGAACACGCAGCAGGAAGGAGCCCAGCAACAGAACTGGGAAGCCTCAGCTGAAGCAGGTTGTTCACTATGATCCCAATGATCCTAACATGTTATTTCTCAAATTGCTCCAGCATTTTCATTGAGAGCCTTCAGCCCACCAAGGCTGTCATCAGTGGCCCACAAAACGTCATGTAGTGAATACGGTGGAAGCAGCACACGTGAAATTATTTTCCACATGGTCAGTAGTCACTGAACTGTGCTCTTTAATGGCACTGAACACAACATGTAATGTTTTAAGCTGGATTTTTATATCCTTGTTAAAGGGGAAAAACAGAAAAGTACAGAGACTGACCACACATACAAAACAGTTCCGGGACCGCCTAGGATCATCTTGTAACAAAACTTGACCAATTGCTCACCAAATTTTCTCTCTGCCTTTAGAAGAGGGCAGACCATTTCATTAAAATTAGTTGTTTCCCATCAATTAATGGCACAGTGTGATGCTAGAGTTGCCCAAACTGATGGCATGCATGGAGGAAACTGGCCAAAAAATGCCATCAAATCTGCTTGATCTCTATTTAAAAAAAAAAAAAAAAAAAAAAAAAAAAAAAAAAAAAAAAAAAAAAAAGATAAAAAATTAAAGCCTATAAATTAGCCCTGCTTAACATTCCAATGTTTTAAAAGCTCTATACCGAAGGCAGGTAAATACTCAGTCTGGGCAGGAAAGAATAAGACGGAGGTAAAACAGAATCCTGTAAGGAACTTGTAACAGCTCGCTTGAACGGAATGGGGGGGAAGAGCAAAACCCAGGAAATGTCTGAGTAACAGAAGCTACCTCCTCCAGACACACTCCATCTGCACTGGAGGGAACTTCGTGGGGAAGAACGGGAAAAATCAGTTTAATCTTTTGAAACATGCACACACAGGATGATCCTGTGGTGCTTTTGCAGTTAAGGGAACTTCCAGATAAAGGATGGCAAAGCAGCTAGAAAGGAATCTTTTAAAATATAGTACTGAATTTCTTTTTGCTTACTCTTTGCTTCCATGTTTTCAGCTTGAAGCTCTAATTTGTTTCCAAATCCACTTCTGTTTTGCTTTTGTTTTTTAACTGCAGAGCCTGTCTCTGAAGGCAGTAAGGTGAATCAAGGTGAGGCTTGCAGCTGAGGACGCGCTCCCTCTTCACCGGCAGCACCCTCACTCCCCCGAGGCCTTCAGCACGAGGATGAGGCCAAGGGCTGGGACTGTTGCTTGAGCCAGTGAACAGATCTGGTATCACCCAGTGCCAGGGTGCGGGAGAGACCCTGCACAGAGAGAACACAGCTCAAAGCTGCTGTTTTGCAGGCAAATGCCAGGATACTGTGAAAAGTGCATATATTTTTCCTCAGAATTTTCTCAAAATTATCTGAAAAGGAAGACTATGGAGGTCCTTGGCCTGGGAAGTATATGGAGAACTTTGACACAGAGACACTTGCCTTTAGCTCATATATTTCATGTGAACTGATTTGTGTCAGAGCAGCTCAAACTGATATTTAAGGACTGCACATTTTGTGTATGTAGCTTAGTGTCCCTCCAGCCATCAGTGTAGCATTCAAACTGAATACCAAGGTCCTGTTTATAAGAAACAGCTCCCCACTGGTTTTAAAGCTCATCATATCTCATGATGACTTGTGGGCACCATTTTTTAATCCACCATCCTCACTTCCTTAAGCTTTCAGCATTGGTGGTCACATGTACTTTTTTATTCTATACTTTTTTATTCTATACTTTTTTATTCTATACTTTTNTACTTTTTTATTCTATACTTTTTTATTCTATACTTTTTTATTCTATACTTTTATTATTGCTATACTTCATTCATTGAAAAATTTCACTCAGAAATACCTCTAATATCAGATATTCAAAATAAATTCAGCAACTGTTCCTGCATCTTACTTACGGGTGGAAAAACATATTTATTTCTGCTTAGAACATTTAGAAGAATGAAAGAAATTAAATTTTAGCTGATTAATACTTACCAGAGAATAATGTTGTACAGCCTTGCAGTTGTCCCTGGTTACTTCCTTTTCCTGCACAGATGAGTTTTACCCCTATTTCAGGAAGTTCAGTTCTGGCAAAGAAACACTGGCTTTGATGTTGCTACTCATGATTCTCATGATAGAGCCAAGTGTAAGCTTTAAGTTAAAGACTGAGATCTAGAATATATATATATACACACACAAACACCTCCAGAAAAAAAAATATATACATTTGCTAGATGGTGAAGCTTCCATAAACTGTTATGCTCTATTCAAAAAAACAACAAAAACGAAGAGACAATTGAAGCCACACAATTGGACACTACAATAGAAGGACATCTCCAAGCCAAGCAAAAAGAGGAGTAAAAAGTATTTCTTAAAAATGCTGAGACCATGAGAATGGAGCGACAAGGCAGTGTAAAGCCACAGAAGTGCCCTGACCAACTACAAAAAACTACCCGAAGAGGCCCGCACATTCTCCAGAATGTTTTGATGTCCCTGTCAGTCTAACGTCTGCCTTGTGCGAGTTCGGCTTCAATTGCCTGCTCTCCATCCATGCACTAATCCCATCCAAGCGCTGGGTCATCTCGATAATTGAAGTTACATGTAATAAGCAACTGAATGAAGCAAAACTGATTATTCAGAAAGAAAGAAAAAAGCTGCAGTAGTTTAAAAGCTAGATTACATGAATTTGCGCTCATCTAAAAAATGCAGGAAATTATTTTCCTTGAATTCTGCAAGATCAAGTGTGCCACTGATTAAAACTTTGTCTACTGAAGTGGAAGAGCAGAACACTGATGAGTTTGATTGTCCTGCAAGCAAGATATTTTCAATGAGACTGTTAACAAAATGAAGCCACTATGATAATTTAATTCCTAGCTCAGGCCTTCCAGCAGCTTTTCAACATGAGTAATCTCCATTAGTGTTCAATACCCCGGAATTATAAATAACAGCCAGTGAATACAGGCTGCTCAAACGTAGGCAGGCCTGAGCTCGGGAGGCGGCTCAGAACTTTCTCCGAAAGTCTCACCACCAAATGGCAACGCAAATAAATTACAGAAGCGTTATCAGATTATCATTGCAAATATAAATCTGCAATTAGTTACTACACCAAGTAATGTAATAGAGCAAAAAAAAAAAAAAACCCCGAAATACTCCAGATTAGCAGGAATCACCGTGGTTGGTGAGCTGTGCAACTGCCTGTTACACAGGCAGCTTTACATCCGAAAACTATTTACGTAAGAACCTTCACATCTGAAAACAAACCACTGATCTCCTGCTGCTCATTGGTACATTCAGGTCGTTAGCAAAATATTTTGTGATTTAAACACAGTAGGATCAGCACCATTTTTCCAACGATGGTACAAAAGGAAATTACCAGATAAGGAAGATCAGAGACTTCAGTGCATTACGACTCAAACTGATCAGTGGAGAGCAGCACCTCATGGGCACAAACTGCAGCGTGGCCACTGCACAGGCAGGTGACTGTCCCTTGAGCACCACGCACCCTGTCACACAGGGAGGAATTTTGAGGAGGACAGACTGGTTCCCAGGCAGGCTCGGCAGAGCTCAGGGAAGCCCCATTTAGCTCTCCCGCACTACCCCAAGGAAAGCTTTGATCAAGCCAGGCTTCCATTTTTACATCAGAAACACCACAAAGAGGCAGCAAACCCTTAGAAATAATGGACAGGTATTTCAGGGGGATTTGAGCCCATCCTATTCAACCCAGTTAATAAAAACAAACCTCACTAGGAGGAGGACCTCTCCTGGGCTGGGCAGGTATTTTGCCAGTTTGTAAGCACCTGTCCCTTCCACTACATAGCTCCCAAAATCAATGGAAAGAATCATTTTGGTTTTTCTCAAAATATTAACAAGAATGTAATGAAAGCCAATTACTTTTTTCCCATCTGCAATTTTTTACATTTTTTGTATCAAAAGTCTGGAACAAAAAAATTTGTTGTCAGCCTCCACGTTTTTGCTAACTTACATTCTCTGAATGTAGGCAGCTCAACGTTGATAAAGTTTGGTTTTTTTTCAGTAATCAGATTAGTTTGATCAAAAGCTGCTGCTAAAAAAGGCAAATAAATTGATAAAACCACACTGTGCCTAATGAGAGAGCTAAACATTAGTCACATAACAAGCCAGCAGACTATGAACCGTTAGATTCGTAAAGCTTTACTTGCAAAAATAATTTTCATTGCAGGCAATTGTGTGAGGAACAAATATGATTACGGAGAGGATCATGAAGTAGGCCATTAGCGTTTAAAATAATTATTTTCCTATTCACTTTTCCTCCCATAATTCTCCTTCAGAAACAAACAGGCTTTCTCTGAGCAGCAGCAAAGCACAACTACCACCACGCTACGGTTCAGCCTAGTGCTTGGCAAGGCTGTGTCTGTAGAAACTAGGCACTTGAAAGAGCTTTTGGATTTATGTAGCAGCAAGTGCAGCCACGAGCCTCAGAGCCACGACGTGCGAGGCAGAGCCATGAGCTAACGTCCACAATGAAATAAATATTTTAGTAACTTGTGTTCATTTCCGTTATGGATTTTTCTTTAACACTGGTTTGATCATAGGCAGAAGCTGTTTATTGTCTATAAATTGACTCAAAATGGAAGTAGGCTGTTTTCAGCAAGCAGGGTATATATTATTTTGAACATTAAGACCAAAATGTTAAACTCTTGCCAGTTCCCGGGCTTCTGCTTTTAATCAAATCATTCCTTAAAGTCACTAAAAGCACCGTAATTTAGGTGCACTTCCATTATATTGCGTAACGCAGTAACTCAGCGGAGCGGTGTTGTCCAATAGTGTTTTGGACAGCGAGCTGCTCGCACAAACATTTGGCAAATTTCACTGCTTTTAACCTTCCAGCACTGCACAAAGCGCCAGGCTTTCACAGGAGGCTCACACTACATTAAACTTTTAAAAAGAACTATCCTGTCTCCATCACAATAAAAAGCTGCTCAGTTACTGCTTCTTCAACATGCAAAATGAAATCTCCTCACAGATAACATCCTGGGCTTGGAAAGGTCAAGTTTAGTCTGCAGCACTTCAAAAAATCACACGTGCATTTTGATAGGGAAAATCAGCATCTTCATAAAGCTGGAAAGGCTGATGTTTTTGAGGACAAAATCCGCTACTAATAAGAAGCGGTTTCGCTACAGGACTGAATATTTAACTAGAGAGGAGCCAGGATGCAGGTCCAGCAGGGAAGCTGGGGAAGCGCCTGCTGGTTTAAGTGCCTGTTGCCGGCGCTGCCGGGCAAGGGAGGCGCGAGCGCCGCGAGGGAGGCTGCAGCTCGGGCGGGAGACCGGAGCCCACCCGAAAGAACAAGTGCTCGGAGCCACACAAAGCCTTTATTAGCAAGTCATCTGTGCCATGTTTTATTTCTCTATACAATGTAACTACTGCATAGTTTTTAAAAAATCTTAAAGGAATCACTTATAACCAAGACGTACACAAATGAAAACTATTTTATCATGTCCAACATACAGCCCCCTACCTTATCTTAATCAAAACTGCAAAATTGAAACACGCCAAGTCACTGCAACTAACCCGTTACTATGCTCTAAGAATGGTATTTTATTGTCACCAAATTTAGTTTAATCCCACGATACCGGAAGATGGGATCTCCCTGACGCTCCCCGCTTGTCTCAAACACATCAAGGCAAGCCAGAGGTAGCCCAAATCTGTTACTTATGAATGGAATGTAAAAGGAGGGAAAATGCTCTTTGTCTAATGGCACAATACTGTTTTTGGAGTGTTCATCAAGCTCAAGAATGTCTGAAGTTTGTATTTGGAGAGACCAATGTCCAGCTGCTAGTGTAAGGCCCAGATGCAGAAAAAACAAACTAGGCCGACCAAGAAGATAATTTTTCCTTTTTTCATATAAATCTTTTCTCCCATTCATAGTCCAGAGACTAAATAAATTTAAAGGATCACCAGACTAGTGACACCAGATATGCTTCCTCTAATAGGAAAGGATGCTTATTTTAAAATCTGCAGCTCTTCTACAACTCAGTATCTACTCCTCTCCAATAGTAGTAAGCAAATAAACTCTCACAGCTCAAGCTACAGTTCAATACTTCCCAATATCATGGCAACATGACGACTGCCAAAGTGGGGAAAAAAAATGAAAAAAACTACAGTGAATGTGGCCTGATGGCAAATTAGTCAGTGTGGCTCAACTTGATAGAAAGACAACGTGCATGTTGACTTCTGTTAAAGTGTCTTTCTCAACGATATGCTAAAAGCTAATGCCTTTTTTAAAACTGTTTCTTCTGACAACGACCAAGTGGCACGCATCGTCTTGTCAGCAACAAGGCACAGGCTAAAGCTAGGCCTGCCCCACGAGCCTGCATCTAAAAAGCGAGACAGCAGGATCCAAAGCTATGGGCCTACCCCAGCACACCAACCGAGCCAGCTGAGAACAGTGTGTTCCCACTAACTGCCCTGCAGCAACGGCGCTTTAACAGGAACAGGTGAACACGGGTGTTCCTGGAACTGCAGATGGAAGCCCAGCGCACGGCTCTTACCCTTCCGAAAACACAAAACTTCAGAAGACTCTTTGTTTTTAAATGACATTAAGACACAGTCAAGCATGACATTTCCATTTACTCTTTTCTCTGGCTAAAGAAAAAAGCTAAATACCAGATAATCCTGGAACTCTAAACACAGCATATAACAGCTCACTTCTTATAACGACTGCACGTCAGCAGGTAACATCTAAACACAACTCTACAATCAAGCATCGGTAACTAGTTATATACATACCAGGTCGTGTTACACCAAAGCACTATTAAGATGGAAGACTCCTCTTTTCAAAAAAAAAAAAAAAAAAAAAAAAAAAAAAACACCTTTTGCTTAGTCCTAATTTCCTAACCCACAGGTTTAAAAAACAAAACAAAAGTAAATGCAACATTGCCTTGCCTTTATAATCATTGCGAAGGAGACAACCAGCTACTCTCAGCACAGCGACGCCTGCAGAAGGCCCTTGGCAGCGCTCCAACCAGAGCTGGTCCCAGCCACCCACGGTGAGGCTCCTTATCCAGCACTCTCGTCATATTTTCAGGATCCTTCACTAGGTCTTCCTGGAACAGCCTTGACCCGTTTCAGGAAAAGAAAAATTAACTAGTTCTCTCGGGGCTGCTGCCAATTAGGAACGGAAAATTAGCATGATAAAGCAAGCCAGTTGTTTTAGTTAGCTATAGCATTTCACAAAAAAATGATAGCACGAGACTTGATTTGACAGGACCAACTTCTTTTCCGTTTTGTAATTGCTGTCCTTTCCCCCCCCATCCCGATTACTGCAGCCCACCCTGTAAGGAGCCCCCGGTCCCAAGGAGGAGCACAGGTGGATCCTTCTCCGTGCTCTAAAAGCACACTGGGGAGCAAGCTCCGTCTGCTCCTGGGACGACGGCGCGACTCCCGCTTCTCCCTCCTTCCCCTTTCACTGCTCTGCACGATTCTTTCTGACCTTGCCAACCCACAGGTTTTCCCTCGCAAAGAGGGGAACGAAGCTTTAGTTTGCAAGATGCCTAAAGAAAAAAAACAGGCTCATGGCTCAAAACCAAGTTTACCTGCATCTGTTGTATCTCCAAGATGTTAAGGGTACAAAGAGGTTTTCAACAGCACAGGAGGCCCATACAAAGACACACAACTTCCCAATATCAATGCAAGGTCTCTTCCTTACTACGTGCTTAGAGCTGCTGGTGACTAAACCACTGTATATTTAACAGTTATGGCGTTGCCTCAGAAAATGCTTTAATAAACCTAAGTATTACTAAACAGAAGTATTACAAATATTCAGAATATAGATTTAACTTTGGGGCATCACGATGACACACACTGCTCTCACACTAGCAGCACGTCCACCAGATTGCCAAGATGCTTGAGCTCCAGCAGCCCCTTAGCGATGAGCCCCCAGGTCCGGGGGATTCCCAGGACCTGGCTGCTCTCCAGACTCCTGGTCCCGCTTCCCGCTCCCCATCAGGGTGGTGGAGAGGATGTGGCCTCCCTGACAGCTCCACAATCCCACACTCTTCCAGCACAGCCCATGGCACCAGTGCAGCCCAGTGTCATTAGGCGGATGGCACCAACTTCCCTGGAAGGTGGCGTCGCTGCCCAGCTGCCACAGCACATCCTTGGGACCTACAGCATTTGCGCTGCTGGTAGCAAAGACACACAGGGGTGAGACCCCAGGCTGGCTGTCACAGCCGGCAGAGGATGGTGGTGGGGAAGGAGGGGGGAAACAACCACCCACCCACCAGCCACAGTCTCTCCAGCGCCAAGTTCCACTCACAGCCGCAACCATCTGCCCCAATTCCCAGGCGACCGCAGCACCAAAGCTGCGGGAATTCACACCAGCTGCTTGGGGGTGCTCAAGCCCATCAACGCTGAGAATTCGCCGTGTTGCAAAACTCTCTGCACCTAAGCCAAGCTCTAGGGCAGGCTCTACGCCATTCAGCTGCGGGCTGCACCCGAGTGCTGCACAGAGTCTTACCTGGGCAGCAAGAATCAGACAACAGCAGCGCCTTCCCCCTCCCCCAAGGGGTGCTGACCAAATACAGCACGAGGCCTCCTCACACACCAGACTTCAGAATTTGAGAGATTGTTACTTTTAGGAATACTACATGGAAATCAACTGGTTCAGTAGTTCAGCACACCTACAAGTCAGATAAATCTGCTGTAATTTGTAGTCAGATGGTTTCAAACATTTTATATAAAAAAAAAAAATCCACCTCCCTCCTCCTCCTTGCGGACAGTTCAGTCACCTCATGGTGAAACTGAGCACACATCCAAGAACAGAAGAATCCCAGTTCCCAGAGAGCAGAGGGCCCCACTTCCCAGTCTGGTCAGGCTCTCGCAGCTCTGTGTGTTATGAATCCCCTCCAGCTTCACCTTCAGACATGTCTTCCCTCCCTCGCACTGTTTTCACTGCCAGCGACCACCACCACTTTCCAACCTTCTCCATTTCCCACCATATAAACTGCATTTTAGAAAAAGAAACTTTCTGAGACCTTTCACACGCCCTCTTAACTAGTTTTATATCCACCAGGTACTAGAATTCAAACAGGATACCCCAAGCTACTATCCCACTCTCCAAGCATCACTTACTTTCGCTTCATCCTTACAGCTTTTATATATACATATATTAAAAAAGACACCCCCCACAAACACAAAAACCCACTCGGCACCCATCCTAAAACAAGTCTGTTTTAGCAAGAGTTGCTCCAATTTACTTTTGCCAGAAGGGCAAAACCAAAAATCTGAAACCCCAAACATATTAAGTCCTATTATGAACAACCTGGGATTCAATTTTGCATCTTGAGAAACCTGCCAAGTTAAAAATCACAGCGGAACTATAGAGCTGAGGTCTAGTTTGTCCTACAGTGCGACTCCCTCTGTGCTGATCCTGACATGTGAACCTCCACCCAAACACATCCCAGGTTAGTTATTTCTAACTGGACAAGATACTCAAATTTACAGAATACATTACAATTTTTCCTAAAAGATGAGTAGGAATGTTTCAAGAAAGCATTCGTCAGAAAAGTTCCTCTGCATTCACTTTTAAAACCATTTCCTAAGCAATGACAGGTAAGTTTGCAAGGAATTAACACCATATGCATTGTATTCATGTCACTGTAATTGTGCTACTTAAAAACCTGCACTGAAATTAGTAACTACTGTCATGTCTAAAATAGCTGTTCAAGCAAAAATGAAATGGTTTCTCATGTTTTGATCAAAGCACCAAAAATACTGACATACTGTGGCACAAAATTAGTATAAATAGACTTTATTGAAGTCAGTACCTTTGTACTGAAGCTGAAGATTGTGTCTACATAAGCACAAGTTGTAACATTTCACAACTTCTAAAAGGAATGTCAACAATTACAACGATCATGCATACCATGGTCGATAATCACATTTTTAGAAGCATTTTCAACCATTTCTAAAGAAATGCTTATAACATTGTTATATAGAGAACTACTTTCAATAAACTGCAAAACATTGATCAGCTTTTCCAGTATGAGCTACAGTGTCAACACAAAAGGGAGGCATAAATGTTTAATTTATGAAATCAGAATGGAATATTTACTGTAAAGAAAAATTAAAAAGCTTTCAAATAAAGGCCATTATTGAACCAAAGTGAAGAGCACAACTTGAACTTTGAATTCATTCATCTTTTAAAGCTGTCCTCTGAGTAACTTCAGTTCAAAGCATAAATTCAGTACTGTGAGTATTCCTTGGACTGAAGTTTGGCAATGATGCGGTCCAACTGTCTCTTTGCTTCACACTGTGGAAAATTGCTCATGTCATAATATTGAGGGGCAATTTTCACCAGCCTGTCAAAAAAGGAGAAGGTTGTTACTAATTCCCAAGTTTTAAGACGCACCCGTAGAAATTCCCCAACTGGGTGAAACAAAGATAACAGATTCATTCGTTTTCTTGTCGTGATCCCAACATTAATGAAAGGCTACATGGCTACATGCCTGCAAACACCTCAAAGCATTTAAACAACATTAGCTTTGTGAGAAAGCGGGTTTTTTGTGAGAAAGCGGGAAAAATTTTTACTGCAGGTCACCGTTTCAAGACTGTGCTTACCATTCCGGCTTGATGTCTGTACATGTCCGAATGTAATTCTTTGTGGTAAGGACAAACTCATTATAGAGGACCCATTCCGGCTTATGATCCAGCACAGTGGAAGGATGCAGCTGCACCACCTGGTTGTCCTTCACGGTCAGGTAGTGCCCCGTTCGCTCCAGATGCGCCACCTGGGGAAGAGGCAGCGCCTTCGTTACCACACAGGCCCCCTCAGCAGCTCCACGCGCACGGGAGGCGTCCGGCCAGCGGCCACGAGGCACGTGCCAACAACCCGAGCAACCAACAGAACAGGTCAGTCGTCCTCACTCAGAGACAGGGTTATTACTATTATTATAAGGGTAGCAATGCAAACAGAAGTCCTGCAAAGGGCTATTTATTGAATAGGCTTGCAACAACGTCAGAATATTTCAGAATTTCAGAATATTTCAGAATATTTAAGGTTGGAAGGGACCTCTACAGATCATCTAGTCCAACCTTCCTGCTCAAGCAGGCACACCTAGAGCATGTGGCACAGGGACGTCAACAGTGGCATAACCAATATCTGCTTCAAGCACTTCACAGTGCTGGTTCTGTAAGACCAGTAAGCATCAATGGATCCCTGTGAGTTTTATTAATGTAGTTTTAGTAATAATTACATGTATTATTCTACAAATACTCTCCTACGGTAGCCCAGTAAGAATAGGAAGCTTAATGTGTCAAAAATAAGAAGAGCTTCGTTATAGCGTGAGCTTTAGAGCTGAAAAATGTAGGTTCAGCAACACACTTGTGCTGTGCCCTTGGCAAGAATCAATTAACCTCTCCGTGCCCAAGCTCCCGGCTGCATGAACGGGAACGCCGCCAGCGCCACCGAGATGCCCGAGAGGCAGCGCACGGGGCCTGGCAAGGCGGGCGGCTCCCCGTGAGGGGCGGCCTCCGCACGGATGGGCGGTCGAGACCGGCCTTTCACCGGGATTTCAAGATTGTCTCAGGAGTTGAGATACGTGCACGTATCTATGCACTCCTGTAAAAGACTAGGTGGGACAAAGCGTACATAAGCGTGTTTGAAAGATGCACATTTTTAATCAATTCCTTATGAGCCATCCTGCTTTACAGACTGCTCCTCATGGCTGAAATGCACCTAGGATTATTCAAACACTTCTGTCCTCCTCCCTCTTTTTCTTCTTTTTTGGCTAGTTTAAGGTAAATCCAAAATTCCAAGATTTCTAAACCAATACCTAACTCATATTCTAATTTTGAATAGGGACACTTCCTTAGTAACAAATTGGTTTAAACAGAGCATGTGCTTTTCTTTAATATTTTGTGACATTACTATCTAAGACATGCCTTGCTAGCAGAAAAAAAATATTTCAATAGTCTGCAAATCTTTTTCAAAAAAGATCTGAAAACATACCATTTTAATTCAAGTTTGGACAGCCAAGAGAGGCTCTTTTAAATGGAGATTAACAGGGCACTGTCTGTAACAATTTAGGTTCAATTCTATCCAACTCAATCCAATGTTTGCAAGATTAAACAGCATAGTGGCAAGCCAGACTGGACTAGAAACTCATCCATCTCAAACCTGCTTGGCACAGTCATAACATATACGTTACCTCAGTATTATGCATGTTTTTAAAGGATTTATTTTTAAAGATCAATTCACTTTTTCTGGTATGGAAGTAAAGCATATGTGTACAAGTATCTTTCAGGGAGTTTGAGATGTTTCAATTCCACCTATAAAAGGCAATCCATTTATTTAAATTTTATTCTAGAAAATGGTGTGCTCTTAAATTTAAAATGAAGACACTTGACCTTTATCACTTCAATCTTGCTTAGCTCCATTAAAATCTGTAATGTAACCCTCAGGTTCTCTCCAAAGGCAGACTAAAATTCCCCTCACATTTACTGTAGTGAAAAGTCCTGTTTGGTTTACTTTATGTAACCAGTTAAACATATTCCCCTCTCTCAAGGAAAAAAAGCCTAGAAACACCAAAGCAAAGCAAAAACTCCACAGAATTACAGAAAACAATCCCCTATATTCAGCTCTCAATTTCTAGTATAGGAAAGAGACTGGAGTAAGTCCAATTAAGAAAAAAAGTATTCTTAGAAGACTATCAGGGACAATTCACTTCCAAGCCATTCAAAATAATGGATTTTTTTCAGTCTTGAGTCAATAGGGAGCTACAGGGCTTTTCCTATGCATTTGTTCATGTTCACACTTGTCAGTTCACAGGTGAATTCCAGGTTCGCTACTGGCACCGTCCCTGGCGACACAGGCACACCACCACAGGACTGCCAGCAGGTAGCCAGGGCTCCCGTGCTTGCCCAAGAGCCCATTCCAGTCCTTTTCTGGAGGTGGTGAGGGTCTGCCGGATCACTATGCTCCAACCAAGCCCAAGGGGCTGGAGCTGGGCACGAGGGAGGCACCGTGGAGCCTGCGGTGGATGCAGCACGTGAACGTGGGCTCCTCTGAGCAGCCAACGTGCACCAGCGAGAAGGCAGCGCCGCAGATCCTGCCTCCCAGCTATCGCCTGACCCCCATCTCAGCAAACCCAGGTGTATGTCAGCCCCTTCCACAACATAACCTACACATAACCCCCGATTGCGCAGGGAACTTCAACTGTGTTTTCTGCTGTTCTGTTTAGCTAATTAGGTTAAATCCAACCAAGAAGGAGGTCGCACAGAAGGGCCAGCAGGAACAGGGAAGGATGGGAACAGCAACCATCTCGTGGCATGGGCAATAGCAGCAGGAGAGCCAGCTACGAACAGCCACACACCAAGGGCCCACACTGGGTCTGGAGCCAGACACACAAACACTACAGAGCCACGTGCGCCTCCGAGGAGGAGAGCAAAGATGGTATCCAAACCACCACCCATCTGTTACTAGAATGCCACGGTCACCATGTCTATTGAGATAAGAGGAATCATTTCTTCTGCCTTTGCTTTTTAGACAAAAACACAGTAGTAGGCAAAGGAGCGGTATCCATTGCTCATATTTCAGAAACTCCTGCTTGCCCATCACACGCATCCCAAAGCTACCAAGGAGTTCCACACGGCAGCCTGGCCTTCGCTTTAAGAAGCAAAACCAAGTCCATGAGAGGCAGCAATGACGTTCTGCATGGTGCAAGTTCCTCCACTACCACTGCAGAGGCCCGATCACATATGTTACAAACCAAACACCTATACAAGACTGTCTTGGCAAGCAGGAGAGTTTAATTAGCAGCCAATCATTTGATATTCAGAGAGATGAGATCTGTGCTGCATTACTCCACGAGTGCTCCATTTTCTTCATAGAGCTTAAAACTAGGTAAGGACTGTCAGGTCACCTAATCTACCTCCTTATCTACCAAACACCATTTAATTTCATTCTCTGTAACGACCCTAATGCCACCTGTGTTTGGCTAAGCCGTGTTTTCCTAAAAGACAGCAAGGCTCAACTTGAAGACAACCAGGGCAGCACTGTCCCCACCACACACTACCACAGTTTGGTCTACCTTGAAGTACATTTGACTTCATTTCTCAGGTGTCAATTTTTGTTCTGCCTTCATTACTAGACTAGAAATAGCTGTAGCAAGTAAGAGTTTTCAAAACTGCAATCTCCTCTACCCAAATGTCATGTATTATAGGAAAGTCCTTTAAAGATATGGCTTCTTACTGGTCAAAATGTTGTCTTTTCCCCTTTACTTCACCCCCTCTAAATTCTATTTTATCTTAAATAAGCAGTTTGTAATAACTTAGCAAGCATGACATTTGCTTCCTATATGTATATACACACACACAGTGCATGTTCTAATGTGTGCTGCCAAAACAATGGAAAAAGATAATGGAAGTTCATTAAAAAATCTGGTGAACTGGAAGAACCTGGGGATCTAGCACCAAACTTGAGATACTTCACTTATTAGGAAAGATCCATCATCCCAAAATTTTTTCCTGTATAGAAAAAGCTGCAGTTTTTGTCCTGGCCGTGACTATGACAGACTTGCTGAATTTCAACTTCGCATTTAAACATGAAAGTTAAAGATGATCAGTCATCCAGCTGAACTTCAATATTTGTCAGTCACTGGCAGATTTGTCAAGGAGGGCAAATTTACACTAGTTACAATTATATAATTAGCCTATTTCAATATTTTAGTACATTATCCCACAGATGTGCACTGTCAAACATCAACCAAGGATCTGAATTAACAGAAAATCGTACAGCCAGGATGCAAATAAATTTCAGGACAGTGGGCAATTAAAGTAGAAAGCAAGGCAGTCAAAAAAATCAGAAAGCTGCTATTATATTTTGGCACTTAACTTGATTTTAACAAAAAAAGTTATCTACATATGCTGGCCCATGGGACTTTCTATGCTTTAAATGCACAGACTTCCGTCTGTAGGTCCATGTACTTGGCGAACAACTCTTGGAATTTTCTGCACTACTAAAAAGTCTACTGCATCTCATTACTTAAGTCTTCTGAGCAAAGATCCCCTTCTGAATAACAGTATAAAAGAGGCAAGAATGTACAGGCTGGCTGCACACTAAGTACTTCAGCTGCTGCTAAATAACATCTCCTTTAAGTATTGGTAAATACAAGTTTTCTACTCCAAAGTACTCAAAGCAACATGGAATTCATGAGAAAAAGCTCAGGAGCAGGGTCCAGAAGCCCTTGGATATCACACTATCACAGAGATATTGTGATACAGATAACTAGCTTTCTGTGCTACTGGGGTAAGATAAAAAAAAATCCCAAAGAGAAGAGGGAAACTCCTCATATTCCTTTGACTCCAAGTAATCTCAAGAGGTCTGCCATTGCTATGTCTTGACTGGGCCCTCAAATTGAATTTGGCATTCAAGGCTGAAAGGTAAGGGATAACTAAAGGTTGAAGGGATGCTTATAGCCCATTATATAAGCAAAGACCTGACATTTCTGGAAATATTTCTGTTTTCATCAGCACGAGCCTACTGCTCTCTTCACAGCAAGAACATGCAACCATAGCTCAAATTCCTGCGCAGCACAAGGGTTTAATGGAACAAAGACAGAATGACTTGCTGAAGGTGGCCAAGTTACATACAGCTTACAGCAAGATTTTGGGATACCCTACAAGGCAACTTATACAGTTACAAAAAAAAACCTCCAAAAGGAAGGTCTGCTTCCATTTTCTTATCTGTCCCTAACCCTTCTTGCCTCTAGTACAGGCAGAGAGACTAGATGCTGGCCAAGCAACCAAGGTGATTCTGGAAATGAGGCCTCCGTCAGCCAGCCGGGGCCCTGCAAGGCAAGCTGGGCAGAACTGCCTCACCTTGCAGAGGGAGTCAGCCAGCTCTCCAGCATAAACATGCTCCTGGGCTTAAGGGTGCCAAATATATATTAATCAATCAAGAAGTGCCTTTCCCTATAACGTGAAGGGAGATGAACACTTTTTGTTCAGTGCATGCTTTTGATTTAATGGCTAAATCACACATAACTGGATATAAGCAGCATCTAGGGAATTTTGGAAAGTGCTAAAAACCATACTAAAAGCCAGAGTTCCCTACAAGAACGCACCCTTACCTGCATGAAATACCCAGTGACTAATGCCTTCCTTATATTGATGTAATAGTCTCGGCTGGTAAAGTCTGTGCTTCTGCGAGGCAAATTAAATCTATCCATGATTCGTGACAGCTGCTGGCGTACATTGTCTGCAGACATCAGGGACCTGTAGTTAATGAAGTTGTCGTAACACCACTGAACCGACTCATGATCTGCAACATTAGAAAACATGAAACAAAAATGAATATTTTATCCAATTAAAACAACAAAATAACAACCAATTAGTCAGACGAGCCAAAAAATAACTGTGAACTTTTATAAATGGTAATAGCTCTTAGTCCGCTCAGTACGTTTCCTGCATTAGTTAACTTGCCTAAATTGTTTTCTATTCAGCAGGTATAGGGTCAGCATAAGCAAAAGTTAGGCTTTTTTGTGCCTATGCTAATTTAGACACAAGCACTGCTGTTTTGCTGAAGTACTAGATCCAGGAATTCCCCCCAGCTTGAAAGCACTGAGCAACTAGGAAAACTGCCTTCCAAAGCTGCAACGTGAAGTATAACTGGACATTAAGAGCCCTCTGTGTTATTATGCACAATTTTGTGTTTGAGAAGCCAAGATAAACACAAACAATCCTTAAATTAACCATTCAAATAAGTGTTCAAGAGCTAAGCAAACACACTAAATGCTAAACATATGCACTTCTCAGAAGGTTAAGTGACTTGGCGGACTGGTCAAGTACAGACTCAATACCACCTAAGACCTTCACGTGTCATTCACTTGGCATTAGAGTAGATATGACAACTGATTCACTCTGTACACATTTCAGTACGAATTTAAGAGATGGATGTCAATAAGTTTCCAAAAATCTATCTTGAAAATGCACAAAGATCAAAGTGACCACGTTGGCTTCAATGTTTCCTTCTGTATTACTGATAGTTCAAACAAGTCTTGTAGGACAGCAAGTCTAAGCCATTATCTCAGTACAAAACCAATTTAACACTGAAAAACTTGGTTCTCCCTATCAATCCTGCTACTCTTCAGTAATACTCTTCTAATCTTGGTCACTTCATTAAATCAAAAAAAAAACAGCTCTAACATGATTCAACTTTAAAAAAGTGTGTTCTTGCATGGATAATTTATTTTCATTAAAACACAGAAAGGTTAAGTAATTTGTGGTAATTTTATCTGTGCACACCATCCCACAGAAGGTATTTTAAATAAAGGATGAATGCTGACACTCTTACAGGTCACACAACAGAATTATTGTTAATTAAGTCCCTAAACAGACTACTTTCTCTGCCATTTGAACCACGCACTTCAGATGACCCGTAACTAATATTTTACATCATTCTAGATACAAATTCTTCATGTTATCTCCAAATCTTTCATATCAGAAGTAAATTTAGTTTCACAGTTAGAATGGTAGACAGTTTCAAGGCAAAATGCCCAGATCAAAGCAGCCAGAGAGGAACACCAGGATTTTTTTTTTACCCCGTGATAAAAGAATATTACATTTTGTTTACTGACACATGTGTAGAGTGTAACTGCACATCCAATTCCATTTTAACCTTCCTTTGCTGTGAAGAGCAGTCTTTTGACTTACAGCCAAGGTAAAACTGAGATAAGTCACTGTTCAAAAAGCCACTTCCAATAGCCATTTTTCAGGAGAACTTAGTTTCACCTGTATGTTTTTATCTTTCTGAAACTGCTAAAAAGCACTTGAGCTCTGTCATAATAGCACATTTCACAGCAAATCCATGTGCAGAAGGCAAGTCAAACAACATATGGAGCCATATGATCAATTTAAGTTCTTGTTGACGCATCACTTTTTTCTCTCAATTTATCTCAAGGTCATATTTCAAAATCCCAACTGTACTTAAAGTTAACATTTGAGCTCCTTTGCATCCAAATGCTTTTTTCACATTGTTCTCCCTCAGAAGTTAAACAAGTTTGCAGATTTTTTTCTGCTATTAAATGTCAGATAGCAAACTTCCAATATTTCTTAATTAAAGTTAAGTTTACTTCCTTCTATCCAAGGTTACCCAGCATTGACTTAAGGCCTGGCTTGCCTCCAGGCTCAGCAGTTTGTGTGTTTGATCAGCTAGTTGAGGTGTTTCCCCCCCCGCTTCCTTTTCCCCCCGCTCTTCCTCCCCCAAGGAAAAGGGTAAAAAAGGCAGCAAGGAACTTTAATAGCACTGGTCACCATTTTTTCAATATCAGATTTAAAAAGTATTAAAAACCTTTTGCTAGAACAGATGCACTTACTTTGTTTGAACGCATGGTAGACATTCAGCAATGTCAAGTGATCTCCATCTATATGGGCAAATCTCATCTTGGCTTCATCTGCTGCTTTCTTTGCCTCCGTGGGGCGAACAAAACACTGTGGGACTAAACAAGGTTGGTATGGGCCCAACACAAACGCCCATATCGATGAGTCACGCATTCACAGACAGAGGAACAAGGCCTAGCTAGGTCAGTTCACAGAGCATAGGGCAGGGCAGGATGGCCTCCAACTGCATCTCGGACTGTTTACTACCTTGATTTGGTACATCAACACCTAACCACATCTGTAAGACAAGAGGATTTCAAAGCTACAGAGCACCTGATTATTTTTACTAGAACTATAAGCAGGCAAAAATCTCTATTCTGAAGGCCATCGAGATTGCCTGAATATACTGGAAGGCTCAACAGATCTTTGTTCAAGACCCAGTGCTGATAGCTCTACCAGAAACTAGCACCACATAACAAGTATGTTAATTACGAGCTCGTTTTCTCAGTGAGCCTCTGTGGACAGAGTGCAGAAGGAAGCTCGGAAACTATACTGCACTAGCACAGTCTAAACAAACGTTCATTTTATTACAAGTCTGCTGCTAGACAGAACACACTAAAGGTAAGTCATCTCCCCCAGATGGTATCGTTATCAGCACTGGTGTACGGCAGGATATGTGAATGAAGGCATTACAAAGGCTAAAGGTTGGGATGGTAGCGGTAGTGGTGGAAGGTTAAACCGTCCTTCATCGCTATTTGCGACAAAAACACCCACGTGACAAGCTGTCTACATTATATTGCTCTTACGTAATCAAATTCCTTCTTACACGAACTTGAATCCAAAATTAAGTTTTAAGATTCCAAGCTCAGACTATGAAAGACCGCAAATATCATTACAGCCAACTTAATTCATGGTCTGTCAACATTCTGATACGTTGCAACACGAGTATTAATTAACCAGAAATTTTAAGTAGTTAGGAAGACTCTTAACTACCGAGAACTCAAAAAAAACACCACACAGGAAAAAAACGGTCCGTCTCTTTACGTAAACCCCACTGCAGATATAATTTAAGAGGTTTTTCCTGCACATATTACATTTTAATAAATCTAATGCTAAGATGCTATAAATCCTGGATTTTTCTAGCTCCTTAGGGCTATGTTAGGCTTATCATAATCAAAGCCTGATCCCATTAGAGGACTATTTTGCATCCTACATGTCCCTAGTAGGTGACAGCTCTGATTTTTCCCCCCTTTCTCTAAACTCCCCTAAAAGCTCCCTAACAGTATACCTGGAGCATAAGCATGTGCCATGTGAGCTGCAGGCTAGATGGAATTCTTGCAAAAACACTCACTGCAAGAGGGAACCCATATCAACAGATCACAAAGAGCAGCAACAGATCACTGAAGAAACTGGAAATGCAGGTGTGAAATAAACACCCTGTACTTTACTCCAGTATTTGAAAGCCAAAGGTATTTTGATTTCAAACCCAGGTTAAAAAAATTAAAGTTATTTCAAGTTAACTGTTTTGACTTAATAGCACTTGCTGTATGAAAAGCTGTACGTATGTGAAGCCGCACAGCAAGACACTATACTGAATTAAATAACTCAGTGAAATAAATAACTTCTATTAATAGGAAAAACCCTGACAGTTACAAAAACCCTAACACACCCTAGAAAACTCTTAAGTTTTTTTTTTAATAACACAACCCACATATGGCCCCTTTGTCTGGTTACGCATTCAGTGGCATCTTTCCCTCCTTTCTGGTATTTGGCCCAAACCGCTAACACGTGAACTTCTACTGAGAGGCAGCCAATCCTTATGTGTACTTAAGGGAGCATAACAGGCTGTATTAGGTCACGCCATTGGGGAAAAACAATAAATAAAACCATCAATGAAGGGGTGTTTTACTTTGGAAAACAGCCCTCAGAAATAACATGAATACTTTGGTTTTAAAAGAAAAATTTCAGCTATTACTCAGATGGTAGCCATCTCCACATGGAGTTTTAAGGCATTATTTGCCACAGCATTAATTGTGCCTCAAAATACATCATATATACGTTACGTATATTACAGGTTGAGAGAAGATACATAGAGGGGAGTCAGCTAAATCAGTTGAAGACATCAGGCCAAAATATCAAACTAGCAGTTCCTTAAGTAAATTTCTGTGGTGAGAGAAGGCAGGGAAGGAAGGGAAAGACAGGCACCAACCTACCACCACCTCCGCTATTAAGCCTCCCATTTAATCACAAAAGTGTGTTAGATTCTGCCCTGCCCATCTGCTCTGAGTCTGAACAATAACTCTGCAACAAACATTTTAGCTTGTTCTTAAGAACTTTCTTATAAATATACTGTAAGACTAAACTGAAGAGATTTTACACTTAGCCAAAACATTGTTTCTAATCGTCCAAGTTAACCATGTAACCTGTAGAACATCTGCATTGTGAAGAGCCTCCTCAAACAACACAACCAGAAGAAACAGTGATTATGAATATGACTCCCACTTTCTTAAAGGACTAAGCCCTGCTGCATGTCCTGTAAGGACAAAGCAGCAAGTGCGGTAGTTCCTGTGGGACCTGGAACTGAAAGGCAAAGCTTGCTCGACATCAAGATCTCATGAAGATCTCCCTGACCAGAGTCCAGCTTTGCACAAATTTATGGGCTCAAACACGCCCCCTCCCACAAGGGAGGCTTGCTTCCTCCTTTCCTTTAAGGAGAAGTGCTCCTCTTCAGCCTCACCTCAGTGTGACTGAAAGCAGTATTTCCTGTGTACTGTGCAAGTGCAACAGTTTGATATAAACTTTACTGTTGGTCTTTGGAGGATAGCAGGACTTCAAGCGCAGAGAAATGAACAAAAATTTCACCGTCTTAAAAACAGAGCGACTAAACTGACATTCCTAGTCCTGGCTACGAGCCTAAAAAGGAAGTTTGTTTCACTAGCCTGAAATGCTTTCCTTTATCAGCTCAGAATATATACATACTTTCCTTAAAAGGAAAGTTAAGATCAAACAGACCGATCATTTTATGCATGCTCATTCTTCAACTTTACCATTTGTTAACTGCAGGTCAACATATAATATCATATTGCCTAAATTCCCTAAGCTTTGAAAGGGGTCTAGATTTATTAAAGAAATAAAAAAAAAAAAAAAAAACACCTTTTCACTGCTTATACTTTTGACAGAAAAAAAAATCTCATTTTCCCCACACCAGAGATTTCTATTTTGCTTAGCATCTCTTTCCCTGCTATTACCTGACAACATGGCAGTAATAGATAGGACCTCATTAGAACAGTTGTAGTCACAACTTGCAATAACCATTTTAGCCAGTTGTGGGTCCAGTGGAAATTCCGCCATCATGGATCCCAACTCAGTCAAGTCTCCATCATCATTTAAAGCAGCTAGATAATTCAAAAGCTCTAAGGCTCTCATCAAAGTTTCAGGAGCTGGAAGAAAGAAATATATTTATTATGCATGTGTAGACATGTCAAACTGTTTTAAGCAGAAAACATGAGAAAATGCAGACTACTATAATTTTTTCATTGTCCATGCAGTTGAATTCCAAACACCAACTGTTACCAAATTCATTTATACATGTTTAGGGATCAGCAAGTTCTAGGGCAAAATTATTTCTTTAAAAAGAGTTCTTAACCGGACCAAAAGCCATATTTGAAGAGTATGGCTCTTCAAAATTCATACAGGAGGGGCAGCTAAACACGTGGGAAACTGGGTACTGGCTCGGTGCTGAAGTACCCCAGCACCCTCCCTTCCGTTTCCTACAAAACAGGTTGAGTACAGTCCTAAGATCTCAACCATGTGCTTTAGATATTGATATATTATAGAAAGCTGATCATGCAAGGATGTTCTCATCTTCCCTTCCCTGCACCTGAGTGTACGTCACATATGTAACACCCGGAATGGAATCCAAAAGGCCTCCTGCTCCAGTATCACATACACTGTAGAGCAGGAGCAAAGAATGCAGTTTTTTAATACTAGTAATACTTATCTCTAAGTGGTTTTTTTTTTTTTTTTAAGTAATAACACAATTTATCCGTACAAGGCTGATCTATGTTTATAATTAGCAATATAACCCAGCTATTTAAAAATACATATGGATGGTAAACACTGTTAGAGGAGAGGCGTACATTACCTTTATAGCTTCAGCAAAGAATACCTGTTTAATCTGAACATGTACTCAAACTAAAAAATGTTGGCCAATTTACATACAATTGTTAATTGATGTGTAATTAGAATGTGTAATCAAGGAGGTAAGCAAGAGAAAAAAAATCATCAAGTAGTAGGTTGTCTAACACATAATAGTGGCTTATCCTCTGCAGGTTAGGTACATCCAGTAGATTTCTTGGTTCCATTAAAAGCTTGCGTGCAGACAGTGATAGAAAATACTTTCTTTGGTAAGACACAAAGCACAATTTCAGGGCAAGTAAACAATTTCCTTAAGAATTATGACAAAAGCATAAAAAACCTCTAAAGTTTATTCTATGCTGATACCAATGCTGTATCATTCACCGAGGTGAAATTTTAATCATAAAAACAAGAGGCTCACAGAAAATGAGAAAATATGAAGCAAATACCTGGTGGATCCATAAAATCAAAGTGTACCAAGTCATCTATACCAAGCTTCTTGAGCTGCAACACCACAGATCCCAAATTAGATCTCAAAATTTCAGGGTATGTGTTGTCCTAGGGAAAAGGAAAGAAAGACTCAAGTAGATAATACCTGTTAAGTGGAAGTGCATTCGACTTTCAGCATCCCACCAACCGAGGCGGCCTCACCAAGAGCACAAGCCCTCCAAGCGAGGCGGCCTCACCAAGAGCACAAGCCCTCCAAGCGAGGCGGCCTCACCTGCATCTCTGTTTTGTAAGCCTTCTCCGTATAGAGCCTGAAGCACTTGCCCGGCCTGGTGCGGCCGGCGCGGCCGGCTCGCTGCTGGGCCGAGGCTTTGCTGATGGCCGTCACCAGGAGCGACTCCACACGGATGCGGGGGTTGTACACCTGTGCCGAGGGCAAGCACAGCAGAAAAGCATGAGCACGCTGTCTAGAAAACAGGGAAGGCTTCAGGCATTTTCGAACACCGTTTCTGACAAGGAAATCACAGACAACTGTACGTTCTGGAAGGAAAAGAAAAAAAGTGCCACCCTAACTTTAGCTACGAAAGCCTCTGCATCAGTGACAGAAAGCTTCAAATACAACCGCCTGGAGAACAGTATTTACTTTCATTTGTTAAGATCTCCTCCTGCCCGGCTCCCTGGGCTCTTTAAATGTGTATTCTTAGATAAGATTTTCATGGCAGAACTAATATGTCCAATTTGTGCTAAACATACTCTTGATACTCAAATTATTCCATGCAAAAAAAATCCTCTTGATGGAATTATAAGGTTGAATAATCTTGTTCAGGAGGTCAGAAAAAATCTAACATTAAGGTTTGAATGCAACTGTAAAATCATACTGATGACAAAGAAATTCTTTATTTCAAGGATACTTGTAATCTGTCACAGCACAAAATATCTCCTCCTGGAATTTGATGAAACTTTCCACTGAACACAAACATCAGCCCTGCCAACCCATTAGGGCTTACAGAAAGGAAGATATTGTAAGAAAGACTGTAGTCAGAGAACTTGAAGGCTTCCTATGGTCTGTATTTTAAATACTATTCCCCTAGCGTGACCTAGCTAAAAAACAAAGTGTGTTCAGAAACTGTTCTTTCTCTGTGAAGAATTTTTCTAGACTAAAAAACATCACCAAATAAAGCTAAACCAAAGGGATGCACAGCCTGTGTACCAAGATTCATCTCTATTCACATCCTGCCACGCGTCTCATTGTGTGATAACTTAAAAGGCTGACAAAAAAGAACAGATAAAGGAAACATCTAATAAAGGAAATGTCTAGAAACTAACTCATGAAGATCACAGTTGTTGAAAGATTTCAATTAATCTAAGAAACATGTAATCCAGTCTTTATTCAGTTCTTTGTATGCACCAGTTTTCTTTCAGATGACTTCAGCATATTTCTTGGTTTTACTTGAGCATTCTTAAACACAGACATACAATGCAAAGCCATCCTCCCAAAAATACCTCGAAAAACCATATTCCAGGCCTAACAAAGAGGCTAAGGCACTTCTGCAACTGCAGTGTTTTGGGCAGCTCAGTAAGCTTGCATACAGAGTACAAACCTACAGTAAATAAGGAGAAAAAGTACACTAAAGATTTCAATAAAAAGAATAACCAAGAACTATCGGGGTTTACATGAAGAATTACCTCAACAAATCAGATTCCAGCAGTATTTTCTACTCGGATGAAATAGTAATTGAAGTTGTATTTACCTTTTGTTTTGCAAAGCCAGGATCAATCACAAACACAACACCATCTATAGTTAATGATGTCTCAGCGATGTTGGTGGACACAACAACCTGTTCAATATAATACATAGAAATTTGTCACGAAGTGAGGCATGCCGATAGTGTAACGACCGAGTCGGGGATCTAACTGAAAGTTTTCAGCATTTTCTTTCACCTCAACCATAAACCAGAGCTGTGCTCCAAAGCTTTTATGGATGATCAGAAGATGAGGATGATAAGGAAAAAAAAAAAACCCCACTCCTGTATGAGCTTCTAATGATGGCACCATAAGGTCTGTCCACCACATCTCTGCTCCCCTAATTCTCCATTAAAACTAACCTTTACTATTTAAATAATTATTTTACTTCATGTTTTACTCACATTTTCAGTATAAACTGACAAGTTATATTACATCCTTGTGACTCCTGATTTTCAGCTCTTAAGTAGGACAAGCTGGTCAAGTAATATGAAAAGGACTATATAAATACACTTTGACAAGCTTTATACAAACATGGTGCTACTCAGCATTCCGTAAAGCTTGTTTTACACAAGAGATATTAACAGCAGCCAAAAAGCACACATACACCGTAATGTGTACCTTATTTTACACAGAAGATTTTTTGGCATTGAATGAGGCTAATTATATCTCCTAGCTAAAATTGTGAACATTTATCTTCAAATTATTTGATATTCAAATACCTCCATAT
Source organism: Nothoprocta perdicaria (assembly GCF_003342845.1). Classification (NCBI taxonomy): domain Eukaryota; kingdom Metazoa; phylum Chordata; class Aves; order Tinamiformes; family Tinamidae; genus Nothoprocta; species Nothoprocta perdicaria. The sequence continues at coordinate 13,833,548 of NW_020455204.1, read as the reverse complement.
GTTTTGGAGGTTGCACTTTTAAAGTAATACTAGATTTTAACCTTCAGATATTCTGTATAACAGCTATAGCAAAGTGATAGCTGAGTTCCGCAGCATCACTCTTTGTCATTTTACAGCCACAGATGTCGTGAAACACTCGGCAAAAAATCTGTCCTCATCCAAACAGTGACCATATTAAACTGCATGTTAATAGAATATTTAGATCAACTACCCTAAGAAACACTCCAAACTAGTCCAGCATATGATCTAAACTAATTTCCACTTCTCAGAGCACCCCATTCTGACTCTTTGCATCAATTGAAGTTTCTAACAGTTTGTTCAGAATTGCAATAAAAAAAGTGGCCAGATTAGACTTTTAACCTGTTATAAGCCAGAAATTAGTCAAGAGAAAAGCCACAAACATTTCAATACAATTAAATGCCGATACAGCAGCATGATGAAAGTGTCCAAAGAAGTACACGTCATTAAAGGCCCAAGTTGAACAGCTCCGTGTTAAAAGGCCTGGTCTGCATGCCTAACACTGTATATATGCATGCCACCCAGCTTGCTGTTATAAAGCAGTGAATTTTATCTAAAGCCTCTCAACTTTTTCCTGCGTATACTAATGAGGCATCCATGTCCACAGTCTTCAAGTACCAACTGTAAAGGAACATCAAAAAACGTTAGTCCCACTTTAATCGTTGATTTTCAGCAATGCACTTCAATAATAAAAATACAACATTTCGGGCCACAAAGGTCCAACAATTTAAATTACATTTAAACTTATTTCACTTGCACTTCAGTCAGGTGACACCTTCACAGAGGATCAGAAAATAGTTATTCACTCAAGACAGTGTTGTAACATTAATAGATGAGATGTGTATATACATTGCTTAAAAAAACAACAAAACAAAAAACCACAGACACTAGACACAACCCTCCCCCAAAAAATCTTGGGGAAAATCCCTCCCATCTTGAGAGTCTTAATCAGAAAACAGAGTTACTTCGAAATCAGAGGAATGAAGTAATTATGTAAATAATGAATTGTACCTAATTAGAGTTCTGCAATTAAAGAAATTACAGAAATGGTTACTTTGAAAAGGTTCTTAAATACCAGATTAGCAGTCTGATATTTAGAATATAAGAAGTCACATGTCTATATATGCAACAGCCTCACTAGTAACTCAGGCTGATGAAACACACACAACTGGCTGGGAATTCACCCCCGCATACTCTCCTGTTCAGGCCTCACAGTTAGTTTTACCCCATCTACACCAAATATGGTAACAAAACATTGACACCTGCTTTGCATTAAGGAATTAAATTACCACAGCAATGCAATTCAAGGTACCTGCAACAGCAGGCACCAACCTCAGATGAATCACAAGAGGCCCCTGAGTCAAAATCAAAACTTCTGCTCTCTTCCTCCCATCTCCCATTTCTAAAGGGTATGTCAACCCAACAACAGAGAGGAAAACGCCAATTGGACTTGGGACTTAATACCGATTAAAACCACTTCAGGTTAGTTTCTCCCTGCAGACAGGGCCACAATTCCCACGGCCACGGGAATGTCTGCCTTCTGGATGTTGCAAGTAACAAAGAACGCTTAAAATACCAAATTCAAAACTTTAAACTGTACAGGTAATTAGGTAGCATCTTATTAGCTTTAAAGCCTTGGGGAGGGAGAACACACACGTAAGACTGTGAGCCTCTCCCAAGTTAAACAAGTTATATCTGATTAAGTAACTACTAGTAAATTCTTTATAAGACGCTATGGGGACAATTCCTTTCTTAGAAGTTCCTTTTAATTATTAAGGGGGGGAAAGTCTTCAAAACATGTATCAAAACCTCAGTGGAGCCACTAGCCATTCTAGAAAGATATTTTAGAGATACAGGAAGGCATGACTCACTTGTAAGACTGTATAGTAAAAATGCTTTTGTGTTCATTTGTTGTGTTCATATAGTTATGTAACTACATAAACAAATAGAATCATTTGTATCATTAGATAAATAGTGACGACCGAAACTGAAAGATAGCAGTGCCCTCTAACAATTGAGGGCTGGAACACTTTTAGAAGAGTACCAGAAATCCAATAGGCAAAAACTCACACATAACAGCACTGGGTGGTCAAAGCAGAAAAGCAAAAGTTCAAAGCAGGCAGCAAGGTCCCGAGGAAAATAAGAGATTGTTTTCAGGAGAGTAGATGATGATACAAAATCTGAGGAATGGAAAACACTTCCAGTAGATAATCCAAAATGATACACAAAATTATAACCTCTTATAGGGCAGCCCAGTACCGTGAAGGTCCTGGTAGATACCTAGGTCAGTTCCAAATCAAGAATAAACAGATCAGTCACTTGTTGTTTAGTTGGAAGAAGGGAAAAGAGGGGGATGCAAGAGGAAGGCTGAGTCTTCATCTTCCTCCACAGGAAGAAGGTAACAGCAACTAGCTGCTATCAGAAGTAGTATTCATCTTTTAAGCTTATTTTTTATTCTTTCTATTTTTCTCCCCTCCAGCAACTACTGATCTTCCCTAGAATATCTAGGGAAAGGACAATGAGCCAAGTAATGAAGCTACAGTATTAGATTTTACCAATGTAATTATTCCATGATGCTATACAACTTTTAGTATTTTGCTTTTCTTTCACATAGTTAAGTCAAGAGATATGTATTCAGGTACTACCTGGGTTTAACCTTTTCATGACCGTTACAGATTTGAAATTATTCAGTCTAATTCTTTTCCCTCAACAGTTTTAAAAACTGCGTTTAATCCTCGCAGGAAACAGAGTAAAAGCAGATATCTTTTTAAGATAGCAGAGGTCCAGTAATCTAAGATCCTACTTTACTTAAACACTTAATCAACTGCATAAACAGAGGCGTGGGGGGCAGACGGGGAGAAGGAAGAGAATTACACACTTTTCCACTCATTACTGCAGCAACCTAGTAAAGAGGTAGTAAGAACCTTCCTCATGCTCCTTTCTTAAACACATAATGGCTTTGTAGCTGTGAATCTGTTACTTAAATGTTCTATGATGCTTCTGCCAGCAGCTTAAAACTTCACCCAGCAATTTGTTTTCTCCCCTCTAGTAAAGAGGATTGCCACACTGAAGGCCTTGTCAGACACTAGCACTGGCTCTGCTAGTTCAGCACAGTGAAAACTATGCACTGCATCTGTTTATCCACTTACCAAGAAAACCAGAAATGGCCTATTTCAAAGCATCTTTTTAACAAAATATATAAACAGAAGTTAAACGAAATACACTGTTAACACTTGTTCATCACTGAGAAGCAGTTTCATTCAAGTCATTTGCTAATACAATCCTGTTGCAGTATGACTTTCATGATTTTGGATGGCATGCTTTCTACAATCACCTCCAACATAAAAAGATAATTCCACCAAATTTATTCTTTCAGGACACTAGGAAATTGTCACTACTATTCTCCATGCTGCTGAATACTAGTCAGTAGTATTCTGCACCTGCACTGTACTACACACACACACACACACACAAAGAGGAAAATAATCAAGGAACAAATCCTGCCTAGAGCAGGCAGCGTGATTCATCTTTGACCTTCAAAATCTTAACTTTTGGGATATTAGTTTCATATAAAAAGTTTAGCTTGGAAAAGTTCTGTTAGGATTGCCAAATTTTCAGTTTGGGAGAAATAGGGACACATTGCTAATGTGGTTTAGGCAGAAATTCAGTAAGTTATTAAGCTTTACACACAATATTGACATGTTATTTTACAAGCTTCAGTTTCTTGATCCATTTTATCCTATAAAGGGAAAGTGCCCCAATTCTTTGTTTAATGATTCAAGCAGGAACCTTGGATAAATTTTGGATACCAATTCTGTTCCCAAGAGCATGGCTCAGTAATTGCTATGGAAAAATGAAACCTCATCCCTCTACTTGAATCATGGAGCTGTAAGATTCATAACCTGATTTGCCTTATTTCTCACAGGAAACTTATGTGACTGCTACATGATACTTATTGTGAATACTACTCCCAAATCCTTTTCAGGAGTCAGACATCACAATTTTCAATTGCACTAAGAAAAAATACCTAAAAATCTAAACAGGATGATATTGCAGCATTCCAAACTTCATGAAAAGCTTGCCATTTGCTGTCATCCAAATGGACAGCTAAAACTTGTATTTAATTCCCTAAATAACTGAGTGGCTAGCATACTATTCAGTAACTAAAATACATTTTTATGTTATTTACCTTTCTCCCTATTGCTCCATTTTGCTTTTTTGGTGGGGGAGGTTCAAAAATCCTTTGCTGCTGTTGTGGAGGAAGAGTAGAATACAGCGGAATGATTTTGATGTCACCAACTTCAGGGCCCAAATCATCAATTTCACGCTTTATCCTCTTGCAGGCTTCATCAATCTCCTACAAAATAAAAGCATTAGTTAGAAGAAGCCCATGAAAACAGTAACATTTTTATCTTAGAGCATCTTATGACAATCATTAGGTCCATACAAAAATAATTTGCAATAATATTTGCTTAAAAAAGGAGCCAGGGGAGAGGGAAAAACGAAGGTGGTTGATAAATTTTCACTGGATCTTTCACAGCACTCCAAGATGTCTCAGCTCTGTACTCTAATGAAGGGCCTAATTTGCATTCAACACCCTTTTTCTTTTAGACATGTTCCCTAATTAATTCCCTACAAATTGTACTAAAATTGAAATCTCTCACCCTGGAATATTAAACTGCACTCGTGACCTTTTCAATTTTCACAATCTAAAAGAAATTGATGTGCAAGATATTTTAAATAAGCCAATTAAGCTTTAATGTCACGTATCACTAATGCAATTATATGGAAGATTTGCTTCATTGTACCTAATGAGAACAAACACCTTTTCAGTATAAACATGGATGCTCAAGAACCAAACCTCTCAATCCACACATTTCATATTTATTTCAAATTTATCTAAAATTCCATTTAAGCTTAGAGTCAAAACTACTCTGAAGAGTTTCCCCTCCCTACCATGCTCATCATTTTCTCTATTTTTGAGGCCATTTTCTGGCCAACTTGATAGACAAGGAAGTTTAACCCTGCCTAATCATTTACAACTCAGTTTCATTTTAAAGCACTTATGTTGGGTGACCTGTAGCTATGAAAATGTTTAATGAAGATAGAAAATTAAAGTGCACATAAGTTAGGCCAATGAATAACAATTCATTAAGCTTCAGCTTAAGAATTACTGTGCTCTGTTACTGAGCAAGAGGTGCTCTCAGCAGCTATCGAGATTTCAGCTGAGCCACCGAGGGCAGAACCAAGTCAGCACTAGCAGAAGCAAGGCAGAAATAAGCTGCACACAGCTACTGTGCATATTCCAAGCAACAGACCAGGTCACCCTTACAACAAATAAGTCACCAGCCTAAATTACAATCATCTTCAAGGCTCAAGAACACATGCAGGCCTCTGGGTAATCTAAAGCCTCTGTAAAATTACTGCTTTAAGCGGGATTTAAGAGAGCAAAAATCAGCTTCCGTTTCAGAATCCATACGTGCATGTAGAATCTAAAGTAAACCTGACAGATTTGCGAGTCTTCAATTTGTTCTTAAAGATGCTTTTCGGTTTTTGCTTGATAGTATTCTGTATAGTCCCTTAAATACATACAGAAAGGACTTGTGTTCTATATGAGAAGAAAGTGTATAAAATTAAGTATGGCAAATGAAAGCCTATGAGACTATCCCCTTTGATGTCAAGGTCCTCTAATAAGCCTAACACTTTCTGGCATTACTTTGCATATCTGAAAGAACTGTAGGTATTTACCCAAACCCTTTTAAACGAAGGTGCACTTTGTCAAGAAATCCAATATACCTTTACAAAAGAAGGTAAACTAGAATGCCCTCTCCCAGTTTATCAACAAGAATTTCTTTAAACTTATGGCACATCCGGTATTTTGACAAATCCTTTCAGAAAGTTCATTAAAATTCTTCTAACGTAAAAGGGAAAAAAGCTTATTTGACCAGTCACACCCTTTGGCTGCACAGAATGCTTTTCTTCACGGCTGTGAAAGTATTAAGGGGACTTCAGAGTACACAGTTGGCTAGCTAGTTCAATATACTGCATTCCCTGAGATTTTCACCTAAGTCAAAGCCTTGAGTAACTGTTTTCTGGGGCATCAGTTAAAAACTTTAATTTTGTATTAAATGTATCTTTTCAAAAAAACAGCCAAATACAGAAATCAGTTCCTGCTCTGACCATCACCACATCCGATTTCACCGAATTCAGGCAGATTACACTTGTAACTAGGAAAACTCTGAGGTCAGACAGATTGTGTCACCGTTAGCACTAGTGACTGCAGTCACAGGAGAGCTCATAAGGTTCAGACACTAGACTAGCAAGTCCTCAGTGATGAACGAGAGCACCTACTGCCAAGTCTTGTGTGTCCACTGCTACCTATCAGCTTTCAGCAGGGATAGCGTTTCTTTCTCCCAAGAGCTTCCCGATGCAGTCTGAGTATCTCTAATTAGAACTCATTAAAATACTTCCACACGGAGATGACCAGTGCACATATAACCATTACTCCCTGCAGATTTGCAGAGGTAACTATGAACTCTTCATCACATGCTGCTTGAGAGCAGGATACAAGCCATCAAGAGCCACCAAAGCTCTTTTCAAGACAGTAATAGATTTAGGTCAGAAAACATTCCAAAAAGCTATCCAGAAGTACACAATCTAAGAATCATGAATAGTAAAAATAGTTTGATAGTATTAACTTTGCTTAATATCATGAATGCTTAAGTGCCAAAAATTCTTCTCCATCACTTGAAAACATAAGATTTTTTCTCTCTCCTAGAAATACATGTGGTTGAATGCACAATCTTTACTTTAATTCCCTGAGAACAAGTTAAATAGCCTTGAATTACCAAAGTATTTAAAACTTTTTTACAAATTTAAATATTTGCACATCATCTTTACTACTTCAAGTCTACTAGACAACCCCTTGAAAGGGATTACTAGGCCAATTCACATATAACAGAGAGTTCTTCTCAGAGAGAGGAAAAAAATAAAATAGACTGAACTTGTGCTACATTTAAATAAGGCCAAGAAAAACACCTTGAAGCCCTGTCTCCTGGAGATAGAGAATACCAGGGTACTGGCAACAGCACCAAGCACAGGATCACAGGAAACAATTAGCTGAATCCACCTAGTGCATCTGTACAAGGATCTGTTCCAGGAGTAATCCAAGAAAGAAGCAGGTCTGCTGTGCAACAGGCACTAGGCATAGGCAACGCTGAACTTAAAGTGAATTTGACCCCAGTTCCTTAGGAAACTAAGAACCTTTTAGAAGTATTATTTGAAAAACAGCTCTCAGTAAGACTGTTGTCAACGCAATCGTGCATCATTGCATTCATCTGCAGAAGAGCCGACTGCCAGAGGTAACAGGCAAATACACCAGACAGGTTGCATGCTTGCCAAAATGCTCATTGATCTCAAGCTCCACACTCTTTCAACATACTAACCCTAGACTGCACTACGTCTTTAGCATTATCCCAGCTAACAGTCTACTGCCTATATTAAAGGCCTCAAAAAATTCTTGCTTGACCCTATCAAGGTGCACTGATACACTTCCAGCACCCGCAGTGCAGCTGAAAGGCCCTGGACACTGGATGCAGGTAGCAGGAGAGAGCTCCACAGCCAGAGCTTTTAAATATTAATGCAGAGTTCTCAGTGTTCTCACACGCACTCCACGGCACAACCCGTTGAGTTATTCTGCTTGGATAAGCTCCAAAGACACATAAGCCAAGAGAAAACTATTTTCTATGGGTACTCAAGTGATCAAGGAGGTAGGTAGGGTGATAGCAGGAGGCAGAAGAGGCACAACTGATTTTCCCTGAGGGGTCTGAAAAGTCCTGCTTGCACTTCTGTCTTCTTTACCCCTTAAACTCTTCAGGAGGATTTTTCAACTAGTAGAGATTTACTCAACTAAACATACAAGCACTATTTTGAAACCACAACAACACAGAAACAGTTTATATGCAAATAAAAGGAACAAACAAACCCACCCAAAATACATCAAACAGTAAATAGCTACAGGTACAAGTACTCAAAGCCAAAACAGCAAATAGCACAAAGTCTCACACCATATCACACAAAATGTTACATACTACAGCAGAAGTACATAAAACATGCATGAACATATATATATACACACACACATATATTCTGGAAAACAGTAAAATGCTGTAGATTAGGAGAGGGAAGTGTAGTAACTGAAAGAAGTGAAAGAAAATAAAACCCAAACAGCTATAGGTGCTTTGACCATTAAAGGCTATCCGCTATCCTTCCACAAAGGCATCCGACACCACTTCTTGGCTAGGAAGACCAAGGGAGGGTACACACCACACGTGAAAGTAGCAGCTGAGCTACTGACACAGCCTTAATGACCGAGAGCGCTACATAATGTTCCATTTTCTACACCGTGCCATGAATCACAACAACAGAATTTACCTTTTAGCAAAAGAGGGGGCATCTAGAGTAAATTCTGTCAGATGTGTAAGCTGTACTGGTTAACAACATGCTTTAGGTAGTTCTTTTGCTGTCACTGATCACACTGGTACGAGACATATTTCTAGGTGACACAAGAAACAGTTCCCCACCACCATCCCCATTAAAGATTCTGGGCTATGACCGTAACAGACCCAGGTACCTAATCAGCACTGGAATGACTGTCACATATCCCATAGAATCCTTCAGACTGAAGGAAGTCTGTACTACCATCTACATTCAAGTTCCACAGTTCTGTTTCAGAGTATTCGCACAGGTTTGCTATGATTTCTATAAATCATTTGTTTAGAATCAATTTCAGAATCACGTTAATATAGGTATGTTCTGCAGCACTGTAAACCAACTGAATCAAAGCAGAATATTAAAGCTGACAGTAGTGTTTACTCTTACAAGAGTAGTGAACAAGTCAGTTGATGCTCAGCAGGCAACAGCTGCTTACTCCTTCAGAATGGCTGAAGCACCCCTAGAAAGCACAGCTGCAGCTTAGTCTCTTTAATGCCTGAAGTTATCTTCACATAGTTTGGCCCTTCCTCTTCTATTGTTTCCTTAATTGCATTAAGTTAATACAAACCCTTCCAGTCATGCTGCTGAAAGAAGAGGAAAAGGAGAGACTCCTTCAAGAAGCTTCCTCCTTCACCACGACAGATGTGAGCTGGCAAGGCACTATGAAGAGCTGCCAGTATTTGACACTGGGCAGGTCAGATATAACGCTCCACATAGGCTTAACTTTTCCCCTTCAGTGATGGGCTTGTAAAGTGATTACTTTATCCCACCATTCCCCTGGATTTCTATTACATAATACAATCAAAATAAAACAAAAACAATGTTGAAAATGTGAACAAGACTCTTCTGTTAACACCACAATAGTTGTTTTTCCCGCAATACCTCATTTGGGATCATAATCACAGCACATGACCAAACATGTCTTGACGCAGTCTGTGCCAACGTTTAGGTTTAATTTGGAAATACGCTGTGTCCTCAGGCTCTGTCAGAGCACACAGCCAGGACAGAGACACTCAGGACTAACTGAACAGACCAGTAACTCCCCAGCTCACTAAGTTCAACACAATACTCCCTAACTCTGCCTATCAGAAGTAAGGATTTGAACATATTAGCAGCTCCTCTACAGAAATCCTATAAAATTAACCACAGAACCAAAAGACTACTTCTGCTTATAATGCAGTTTCATTTTGTGCTACTTATCTGCTCGTGAATATAAAGTCTTTATTATACTATTCAAAGTGAATGCTCAGTGGAATTCTAATTCACCTTTATTTCTTTTCCTGGTATTGCTGCAATAAAAGTGAGGTGAGCACAGCGGAGCATAGCTACTAGCAAGAAGAAGCAGAATTATACAAGCAGTTGCATGTACTATCCAATTAATGCACCACATCTTAAGCGAGTTTGTACGAAATCGTCTACTCGCATTCCACCTACCAAAGCAGTTCTACAGGAATTGAGAAATTGAGGTGGCCAAAAAACAAGTTACCAAGGAGGAAAAGCAGGAACTGGGTTACTGAGTTAAATTACCACCTGGTAACAATACACTCCAATATCCTCCATCCCTTTGGACTTGGTTTATTTATAGTATCTATACAAAAACCCCAAAAGAAGCAAGATTAAGAAAGTCAGTAAAGTCAGGCAGATGAAAATAGAGGCGATAACTCTGTGCCAAAAAATAGCAGTACAGGACCTCTTGTTAAGAATAACTGCAGCTTCAATACTGTAGTTATTCAAGACTTTGAGGGAACTGTATGGGACCACCTGATCCCTAAATCAGACAACATTTTGAAAGCTTTAATGTAATAGTTGATATTGTAAAGCTTTAACAAACACAGGAAGAGGACCAAGTCGTGCTTTCACTCGTTTTCCAGCTACCGTGGATGATGCCTGAATTTAGACCGAAACAAAATGAGTTACCCGGCAGCCAAAGGTAGACTGCCCTAAACTGAACTATGCAGGTACTTCAGGCGCCAAACTGCTAGGTACAAACATCAGTCTAACTTGCCTCATGTGATGATTTAAACCTTACCCCTTCACTTTTCTAAAACAGATGATTCAAAAATACAGAGACAGGTGCCATTTTAGGAATAATTAAGGCCTACATAGAGTACTTAGGCCTACAAAACAGAATAAGACAATTCTGTAAACATGAACCTTGGGAACATTATTTCAGAAACCCTTTCTTCAGCCATCTCTTTGGAATATTTCCTTCTTTAATTTCTCACAAGATGAGCTAGACTTCAAGACTCTTCCACAGTTAAAGTATTTTAAAGACTTTAAAATAGAAGATGCCTGTTTTAACCACAACAAATCTTTCTAGTTAGATCAAGTTTCACCCTGGATAAATGACTTGAGTAGACATACCTATTTAACCTGAAAGGGGGAAAAAAAAAGATGGAAAAAGAAAATGCAGTAAGTCAACAGGAGACACCAGGAAATTTTACTTTATTTGAAGTGAGCAGAGGGGAATCTGAACACTTAAATAAAAAAGGCTTCCAAAACCAGAATTAGTCATAGACACCTTAATCCTCCTCTTAGGAGCTCATATCACAAAGTGAGTTCAGCCATCTACATCTGGCTTGGATGTCAGGTCTAGAAACATTTTGCCTTTGTTCTTAAAGCCGTATGGCCTTTACCAATTTCCCTCCCCCCGGCAAGGGAAGTAAACCTGGAATGCAGTAAGATGAGAAAACAGCCAAGACAACTGGCCTTTTGAGCTATAATATTTCAGGAGATTAAGGATGACCTGAATATAGACTCATATAAACCATGCTTTGAAAAGCTTGTCCTTTCCCCCTCAGAACTGTCTTCCATGGAAGAACACTAAAAACAATAGAGAGCTGCTCTGCCAGGAAAGCAAGAATGAACTTGTCAGAACTTGATCCAATGTTCAGGATCCTTAGCTTGGTCTACTTGAAATATTTCATGTTGACATCATCTAACGCATGAAAAGCGAGACGTTTATGTTCCCCAGTTCCTCAAAAACTCCCCTGTGAAGCTGAAACAAGATACAACCTGCGTTAGCTGCAGCCCAGTACACTACCTCAACCTCATTTAATCATTAACACTAAGTTTTCAATTCCAACTTCAGTTTTCTCCTAGGAAAGTAAGTCTCCACTTTCTCTCACAGTTCCCGGGCTTAATCAACCTCAGTGTGGAAGTAAAGAGTGCACCTTTAAACCAAATGCTCATTTTCAAAGCATCGTGTGGAAACTTCAACAGCATTTTGCAACTCTTTTTTGCACCAACTCCATTTTTACCAACATCCCATTTCCAACCTGCTGGAACATTGACACTAAAATTTCCTCAAGGCAAATAAAGGTCTTGAAATATGTAGTTGTGAACAACAGTGCTGACTTAAACTTCCAGTCTCCAGATGCATCCTTGATTTTTTTCTCCTAAATACATAAAGATACATTTTGCTGTAAGGAGAGGTGGGTATTGAGGAAAATATAATCCAAGTAAGTAAATGACTATGTTACTAAGATAGGCAGACATTATACCTGGCCAGTATTTGTCTCCCTCATACAAAATTACAAGCGCAAAATCAGATGAAATTTGCTCACAGAGTACTCATTTTGCTGGAGTGTGCAGTTTCATGTTTATTTCACAGAACTATTAACAGGCAACTACTTTGGAGATCTGCTAGCTAGCCAGCCAAGACATTAAAAGGGCACTTTATCAAATGTATCTACATAATCTGTAATCCAAATGACTGGAAATAAATTTGACTAAAGCTATTATCCAGGAGAAACACACTGAATGAAATACAGATTACACTCAATTCTTCATAAACTATATTTTCCATCAGATTTTCTAATTCTGCCTACAATTATCCAGGTCCTCTCACTTTATTCTTTCAAATAATGGCACAACACATGAATATTCTTCCCTTGTACTGGAATTTCCCTGATAACAAGATTAGAAAAAAATAAAGTAGACCTGATTGCTCTCTTAAGGAATTATATGATAAAAGATGAATTTTGAAATGGTTATTCCTAACAGATAGTTTGTTGCTTTTAGCATTTTCTTTTGCTACTAAGGGACTGAAGCAATCCATTCAGCTAGAAAGTATCCTCTGCTTTAGATTATTGCAGTTCTTCACCTAAAAAAATTAAGATGCAAGTGTGAACTAGAGGTTTTCGTCTAAGTTTTTTTCTTTTTCTTTTTTTTCTTTTTTTTTTTTTTTTTTTTTTTTTTTTTTTTTTTTTNTTTTTTTTTTTTTTTTTTTTTTTAAATTCGCCTTCATAGTTGCATCCTTCTGATAGTCATATTCATCTTGCACCCTCCTTCCAATAAGAGTCCTTCATCCTGCACCCTGTTCACACAGATCTCCAGAATCCTTTGCATTTCTGCCTAAAATCAGTTTGGAGGCTAGAGGGGAAAATAATAATAATAATACACAGCCAGATTCTAGCTACAAAGTCCCCCAGCTGGGCCTAGAGAAAGGCCCTGTAGAACAAAAAAAAATAGTTCCAATAAATAAATGATTATTAGACAAATCTTTCTGGGGAAGTGGAGATGCATTTTCAATCTCTCACACTTTAGTGACAAAACTATTTAGCAAACTATTTAAAGAAATAAAGTTATAAAAAATTACCAAAAAAATTGAAATCAAGTACTCTTGTTAGTCAAACCCCCTCTCCCTACTAAAAACAGGAATTTCAGATTGATCTAGTCAAGTTCTTTTCACAATATCTGCTCCTGTCTTCCACCTTCATCTACCTCCACAGGCTTTCAAGAATTTCAAAGCAGGTTACTAAGCAAGCCAGTCTATTTGCTTTCCTCCTGTAGTTTAGCTTATGTCGTTTTCTACAAACTTCTACAAGCCAAGTGCACTTCTGAGGTAAAATTCCTGGTATTTGTGATGCAACAAAAATACTCAGCAATCAAATACGATTTTTAAAATGGAAACTCTTGGTAGACTAACAACAGAATTAAGTGTTATTCTTTTGTTCTACAATCCAGAAAGCAGAGAATTACTTTTAATCAAAAGCTTGAATGCTACCAGATACCCAAAACTTCTGAATTTAATTACTTTTATATGCTCAGTACAAGTCTGGAATTCATACTCTAGGCTTCTAATTCAGAACTACTTGATAAAGAATTTATTTTAGATTAATATACATAAACTATGCAACATTTGAGACACTCCCGATCCTTAAACATCTTACGTATGACAGGGAGAGAACCTCAGGTCACTTAGAAAGTATGAACAAGAAAAGTCAACTCAGCATTTCAGTTCATGGAAACTTCTGAAAACAATTTTTGTATATAAAAAAAGGAAATCCATAAGAAGGAAAAAAGTACCTCTTGTCCAGTAAGAAAGAGCAAGAGATCTCCTTCTTCTTCTTCACACATGTGAATTTGGATCACTGTTCGAATTGCAGCCTCAAGGTAGTCCCTCTCTGGTTCCGGAGTATAAAAGATCTCCACAGGATGGGTACGTCCCGGGATAGTAAGGAGAGGACAGTTATCGAAATAGATCTGAAACTTGCCAGCATCCAAAGTAGCACTCATAACTATGACCTGGAGGTTCAGAGACAGAGAGACGGTTACTCTAAAGGTTGACATGAATCTATGAAGTTATATGCTTAAAATATGTTGCAAGTTGAGTCCATTTTCTTATTATTAAGTGTATGACTTGAGCATGCTTCTTCCAGGAGAATGCAACAACTTGGTTTTTCAGGTCCAGAAGTGTCATATGGAAAGATTAAGCTAAGGTAGTTTTTCTATTATGTCCTTCAGTATGAATCTTGCTAGATAGATCTTTTCAATACAAACTGTCATTAAGAAATCAAAAGCAGTTAATCTACTGGATAGTTTATAAACAGCTAGTTGTAAGTACATAGGTGTCCCTATTGGGTAGGCTTGTAACTGCCAAAGAAAAGTTGTTGGGCTTTATCATCACTGACCTTCAAGTCGGCTCTCTGTCTTACAACCTCTTTCAAAACTCCCATCAAAATATCAGTAGCCAGGGTTCTCTCATGGGCTTCATCAAGAATTATAACACCGTAGCGCTCCAGCAAAGGATCATTCATTGCCTCACGAAGTAACATACCATCAGTCATATACCTGAATGCACACAAAAACAGTATTAAATAAAAATCTCTACTAATGAGTGATATGGAAGAAGATTCTATAAATTTACTAAATCAATTCATTAACTAAATTAAACATTTCCAAGTTGTTACAAAAGAAAAATACTAGTAAACTATTTTTGATAGCACAACAAAGCCATTGAAAAACAATGTCCAACAGCCATCACTACGGAGTATTCATGATACCAGGTGGTGCTTAAACAGGGAAGGGGAAACAAGATTTGCAATGTTTACAACTTCTTTCCAAGCTTTACATCTCTTCAACAATGAACTGGACAGTGCATTCCAAACACCTTCTGTAAATCACAGATTAGGTGGATCTGTTTCAACCTATGTAGCACAGTAACCTTAAAAAAACACTGTACTCAAACTTCAGATTTCATACAGTTGTGTCAGGCACAGGCCAATCTTAAAATTTATCCACAGCTCCCCTTATCAAAATGAACAACTGAGGAAGTTAATGGCCATCTGAAGGCCTAACATAGAGAAACTGAAGTGTTCTACTCCAGCAGCTCCTTGCTCCAGAACAACTCTTCTGACCACCCTCCTCTTTAAAAGTAATTCCTCACTTAAAACTAATATCCTCAGGATACAGGGATTTCTGCAAGAGGATTAACTTGCTTTAGATCTTCCCTGAGCCCTGTGCTAAGTTTCCACCAGACGAAGCTAGAACTCCCTTCTCTCTTCTTCACCCAAACATGGAGTAGCTGTTCATGGATTTAAATCCCCTCCCTATTACGCCCTTCAAAATTCTGCTTGCACCAGTTACTGCCCTACCTCCTCCCCGCACTCCCACAAGGAAGTCAGCATTACACCCCAAAGTTACCATACTTACTTCAAAATAGTTTTTGCACTACTGCAATCTTCAAATCGAATGGAGTAACCAACCTCCTGGCCCAGCATTACATCCATCTCATCAGCAACTCGCTGGGCCACGCTCATGGCAGCCACTCTCCTGGGCTGGGTACAGGCCACTCCTCTCTTCGGCCCAGGTAACGAGCGCATGTAATCAACGCACCACTGGGGGATCTGTCAATTCAAATAAACGCAGTTTTAAGGACACTTCTACATATAATCTGTAACCTTTGGATTTTGTTAAATTAATTTACTACTACAACCCCACTCAGATGTACAAAAATAGCTGTTTACTCTCATAATATGGATAACTGGATCCAACACTGGTTAAAGCACATCAATACAAGCATGTACATTATTTTTCAAGTTATAAAGGAAATACATAGGCTCAAACCAGATCAGCTCCTTAGCACTGTAAACCAACAGCTGCCATACTCCAAAATCCAAAAGCCTTAGCAATTTTTAGTGTTTTAAAAGTACTCTTCATCAATATATAAGAAAAAAACAGCATTACAATTGCCCTAATCAGAAATCATAGCAAGTAAAATGCTCCATTTAGTTAATTCTCAGCTCTCAGGTTGAGAACTTCTATCTAGCTGACAAAATTAGCAAATGGTCCAATTCCTGTATTAACATTTGTCATCCAGTGATTTTCTGTTACTTATCATGAATCCGAAAATAGCAGGAACAATCCAGAACAAGCAGTCAGTTTTAGAACTTCTTGTGAAACAAACAACTTGATAAGGAAGATTAAACATTCTTAAGGTGTTCCTGGCATGATGTTTTATGAGGAGACATCTACTGACACAACTTAGAGTCTGGAGAGCAAATAAAAACCACTCCTCCTTAGTAATGGTTCTCTCAAAGCAGCCTTTCTTAAAGTCCCAGAGAAAAGCTCTACCGTTTATACAGTCACACCAATGCAGAACAAGAAGATCTGCAGAAGTTTAATATCTATTCACAACTAAAAGTAGTAGTGATTTCCAGACACTGGTAACTTGAACCTGGATTCCCAGCCAGTAACTTCCCAAGTATACAGCATGGAAAAATGCAGTTGCATTACAAGGCACCAGGGAAAACCTCAGCCCTAAGCATGTTAGCTGAAGCATCTTCACTTAAAATAGAGCAAGCTTCAAACTTAAAACAGCAAGTCTGCCAGGCCACGCCACAGGAGCATGAAGCATAAATAATGTAACAGTGACTTTCTAGGTAACAGCAGAACCTTCAAATATGGTCAAATGAAAGAAAAAAGCTTTTACAGTTTCTAAGGGAATAGGTTAATTTAGATGATCACCACAAAGCCTTTCACATCCAGCTTTAGAAGAAATAGAAAAGGACTAAGCCACGCTACATTTTCCACTTCAACCATGATCACTTTGGGAATATACAGAATTATTCCTATCATCAGTTCCTGGTAAACTAAAATACATTTTTCAGTGATGATCTTTCTTTGAAAAAGGAAGAATTTCAAAAACATTAAATGAAAGATCATTTTCATCTTCAAATTGTAATCAAAATAAACAATAAGAGGGGATGACACACATACTGGTTGGCCTTTATATTAAAATACCTAAAGACACACAGCTTTTAACACAAAGAAGGCGTCACACTGCCCTTCGGCTTCTTAAAAGAAGATGCATTTTGCAGTTACAGTATGTATTTAATTTTCTTCTGCAAAAACTCAGCACATCATTCCACCATTATAGTACCGAGCATATTCCAAAGAAAGTATTTGAGGAAAACAGTTAAGAGTTTCAATTACAAATCAAGCCACTGCAAACACTTCAGAATTAATAGTCTTGGCCATAAACATATTCGGTATATTTTCCACAGTAAAGTTTAATGAAGAGTTCTTTATAAGTCTATTTCCCTCTTGCTCCCCTTGCCAAACCAAGCTTTTCCACACCTGGGCACCCTGTAACAATGGGGAAGAAAAACTTACACAGCGAATTGTGGAAAGGGCAGCTAACTCTCAAAACATTATCAACTACTAGAGCCCCTTTACCAAGAAAGGGGAAAGAGAATTATTTAGGACAGACAGTTTGTTGTAGTTTTCAATTAAAGCCAACTTCACATCAGACAGAAGCAAATTTAAATGGTTCTACAGGACAGTTTGGGCAGCAGAATTGTCTTAAGCATTTTAAGACTTCCTCAACATAAGAAATTTTACCTTGCTCTAGTCAATGAAAGCAACACACTCAAAAAGCCCTGAACAAAACAGTCAGGTGTAAGACAGCACATGACCACAAAATATATTCTCCCAGGGGCATCCACAAATGTTCACAGTACCATAAAAATTCAGAAGAAACCACTTTCTATGACTTATACGCTTTTAGCAGCTTCAGTTCCTTTCTGAAGATTTAAAAAGCCTCAGGTGTCTTCAGATATTTCAGAAAAAGGTAAATTACTACAATTCTAGAAGAGCTTTATCCTTCAAGAACCACAAAACAGTGAGACACATTTGAAATTTAAATCATAGGTGTTAAAACACACGTACCCTTTAGATCTCGCAATTCTCAGATCACACAATTAGAAACCTTGTCTTTATAGAGACAAGGACCGTATTTTTTCACATGAAAACTCCAAATACCATCTTTCTAGTTACTATACAAGCTTATCTGAAGAATTCTGTAGAATCCTGCTCCTGGGCAACGCATTACTAAAGCAACACTGATAATGCTGTCATGTATCACCTAAATAAGAAACTGACTCCTGAAATCTGCAGCAAGGACACATTATTTTAAGCACAGCGGGTACAGTTAAAAAAGGTAATTAAGGTACATATGCCCTTCATATCCTCCAGACTTTCAAATTCTATTTTATGGATGAATTTATTTTTAAGACTTAGAGCAAGTTATTCATAATCTTTAAATCATAAGGATAGATTATACATCAGTATCTATTTTTCTCCCTAGATGAAAGGAATGCATGAGACTACAGAATAAAGATTTTTTCTGCATTGCTTTTTCACAAATAAGCAGACTACATATTACATTTTTCAACAAGTTTATCTCACTATAAATGGATTCCACTATGCTGGTAACTAAAGTCTTCCATTTTGCCAATGCCCAAAATCCTTTTCTAAGATTTAGGAGATTCTCATGACCTCTCATGACTAAGTCCCTAAAACTACTGGGTAGGATTTTCAAATTCATGAATTTATTAAAAATGTGATTTTACCCACCTCCAACAGATTTAAAGACAGCATCCAGAAAAACACCCAGCTATGTTACTGAAGGAGACAGCAGCCTATAAGAAGGCTCACAGGGTAGATGTGATAGCTCTTTTCTTTTTAATTGCGGAGGACATCCACAACTTCATTTTGTTTGTTTGTTCAGGCCACAGAATGGAGTTTTGAACATAGTTTTAACCTTAGTACCAAAGTAACTACATCACCTGTGAGTTACTGGGTGATTACCCAGCACCTGAAAGGCTGTGGCACTACCAGTGAGACAACCTCTCTCTCTCTCTCTCTCTCTCTCTCTCTCTCACATCTGCATAGCACCAAACATTATCTGGGAGAGATCACGCCATAACTAATTCTGACATTTCCATTCACTTTAAGTTCAGACTTGTAGCACTAAGTACACATTCACAGGTGTGCACTTCCAGAACATTTTTCCTGATTTCCAGCTACTACCTACACAAGCAGTTCAGTGAACTACAAACATAAACTGTCAACTTTTGTTGAGAGTTAAAAGTCTTCATCTTCCTTATCAAGGAGGAAAAACTACCACAAAGCCTATTAGAAATAGAAAGTCAGAGAACAGAACAGGACTGTGAAAAGAAAATAACTTGAGTCACATCTAACTTTTATATTCCATAAACAAATAAAACATTCCAGTCTAGTTTTGTACAAGTCCGGTCAAGTACTCTGCACAATCAATTTCAAGAAACCAAAGATTAATACACCCAAGTTAGCAACAGTCTCATCCATTAAAAGTTAACAGTATCAAGACACAAACTCACCTGTGTTGTTTTACCAGACCCAGTCTCTCCAACCAGGACAAATGACTGATGTCTAATCAAAATATCTGTAAATCTATCTTTATATTCCCAGACAGGGAGTAGTAGCCGTTTCTTCAGGATGTCATAATATCGAGGTGTATGTGGTAGATTTGTGAAAGGGTTAATACTGTGTGGCATCATTGCTGGTTTTATAGCTGGTATCCCAGCAGCAGCATAATATGTAGAATTTGATGTAGGTCGAAAATCTTTTTCCTTGTCCCTCTCTCTATCACGATCTCTGTCTCTGTCACGATCCCTGTCACGATCTTTAGAACGGTCGTCACGGTCCCTGTCCCGGTCCCGATCTTTCCTAAAGTTAGGGAACACAGCAGAAAGTGAGATATTTGAGTATTTAAAGGCATAGCATGATTCTAAATAAAACACAGACTTTAAGGCTTCTAATACAAATAAAATATTTTAAATAGTCTTGCCAACAACTACCAGAAAGAAATAACGGTACGCGATACAGAGAACAAATAACTGTATATGACACCTAGCAAATGTTGTACAATGGGCATGACTCTGTATAAAAGTTCTGTCTAGGAACGGTTCAAACAATCACATAAGGAGAGCACTGTCTTGATCTTATTCACTTCTTATCAAGAATTAGCAATGTATCCTTGACTTTCTCAGCATTCTTCCTGCCCCTATTTGCTGTTGCTGCAGAAAAATAAGAAAACAATAAATTCTCTTCTTGCCTTCCTAGCAACAGAATTGTTTACCAAATTCAAGAACTGTAACTCAAGATGACAGATGAGCCTTAAGAGAAGTTTGATTCTCACATCCCACAATGAGTTTGCAGTTTTATTTGCTGAAAGTCAGTCAGCTCTGAAGTTGGGACTCAATCAACTCTGATTTACAGGTTGCAGAGTCTGGAACTCGCATCAGCATTCGTATTTGCTACCAAACCTGAAACAGCAGCATCACATAGTTAGGACTACATGATTTGTTAAGATCTGTTACCTAAATTGCTGTCAGCAAGTTGCACAAACACACACAAAAAAACATCCCCACACACAAAAAAAATATGAAAAGCTACATAAACACTTAACCTCCTCACTACAGCAGAGAAAAACTGGAAGTATTTGGTTTGTTTTCTCTAAATTAAGAGCACAGAATATTACAAATTTATAAATTAAGAATATTATAAAGCTAAAGTGAGTCTAGTAAACATCAAACTGGTTAAGGAGAAATAACTCATGCTAAACCAAGTAATCTTGAAACCCTAAAATAGCTCACTGTACTTGTTAAAGGACAGTGTTATTTTCACTATCATTACCCAGTTCAAATTCGATCTCTGGCCTTCATCTCAGTGGCAGTTTGATTTTGTCTCTACATACTTGGCTTTGCCTATGAACTCCCTATTAAATGCTGAACCAGTCACAAGGAAGCGCCAGTTTTATCCAAAGAACTGTTGCTACACACTTTTATTAAAGACTCCTCAATCCTGCAGCAGTTAAGTCCACTAATTTAAATTAGTTTAGATCAGAAGATTACTAGTAAAAAATTCCACTCCTGTTCACAAGGTCTCATGCATGCCTAAAAGGAAGAATGGAAGTGAAAGCTGCTGAACACCACATCTCTTCACAGCTTCTCCTCTTTAGCGTGAACTTGTGTAGCATACAACGAATAAACTAATTTGGGAATTTCTAACCATGGGAAAGGTGACACAAACAAGTCATTTAATTTTCTAAAAATACCATATACATGAGACATCAAGAACAAACATCACCTCCATTCTTGTAAAAATAATGTAATCTAGGCAGACTATGCAGACATTCTTCTTTCTTTCAACGTAGCTTTACAGGTTGTCATAATAAGTTGCTATTATTGTTTTGTACATTTATAAATATTTAACAGACAAAATGGCAAAGAAAGGAGAGTAACAAAACAGACTGTTGACCGTCATTGCGCTAATTCACTTTTCATAGACTTTTCTACTTTTCATAGACTTATCCTAAATCTTTGGGCACAGAAGCACTTAAAAAAAACAAACAAACACTACTCATTAATACCTTTTGCTTGAATCTGAAACACCATAGCCCCAGTGTAGTTTTAATACTGTAAAATACTGCACAAGCTATAAGTCTCGTTACATAAAAACAAATGACAGGTATTGTAGATTTAGTAGGGTTTTATGCACTAGAGAGGAAAGCAATCCCTGTTACAAATTCAAGGAATTCATAATACTACATTTCATGGAAGAGTAAGACAGATCAATCAAGTTTGGAATTTAAGTTAATGAGCTATTACAAATCAGTTATTAAAAAAAGCAGGCACTAGAGAAAGGTACAATGAGACAGTTACAACATAATAGGAAAATGAAATAAAGATTAGAAACATAGTTTAAGCATGACAAAACCAGGGCAACATACAATTCAGACTGTTAACAACACATACTTTGTGCAAGAAAAAAGTGGAAGAAGAAAGAGAATAAGACATGCTTTTAAAAAAAAAAAAAAAAAAGCACTTTGACTAGACACCAATGAAGGTGCTGCAACAATATTCCTTCAGAGGCAGACTATTCCATGACAGTCTAAGTAAACAATTCTATGACAGAAGCTTCTACAGAGCAAATGAGTTTATCTCCAAGCAGGCTTTAAAAAAAAAGTGTGTGCGTGGGGGGGGGGCGGCACGTAAGCCAGCACTTATGCAAAAATAGACAGACCTATTCTCTGTTGCCATCCTTATCCTTACATTGGTAGGAGTGTTTCAGTGGCCTTGTAAAGAATTAGCCTTTCCAAGCCCACCTCCACCAACATAAATTCTAACGCAGATCAGATCTCTAATCTAGTCTCCCAAACACTCGCAGTGCAAGAAGAGAGGGGGCAGCACTGCTTTCTTTTGTGACTGCAGTATATGAGTTTAAAGCATAGATATAATCTCAAGAACAGTATACCAGTGTAAACAAACTACAAATATGATCCTGAAGGAGAAGTCCTGTTAATATACTGTTTGTGGATCATTTAGCTTAACTTGCCCACTCCTCTGTTTAAGGAACTAAATTTACATTCTGAAATGTGAATAAACTTTGATGAAAACCTCAATGGAGGTAAACCTCCACAGAACTTAACCAAGGAAGATTTTTTTGTTGTTGTTTGTTGGGGGGGGAGGGGGATTTGCTCCTCTAAAAGGTGTCAGAAAGCCTAAGAAGACACCCTTGAATTTACCCTCCAATATTCCTTGGTTATTTATCAGTTTGTTTTACAGCAGCACTTTTACTCCTATAAACAGTTCCCAATAATACCTGTTGGTATTATTGAAAGTTGGCAGACACATTCAGATTCTGGGATCAACTAGGGAAAAGGGGAATGACATTCTATTCCAAAAAAAGAAGCTGTCTGTTTCCCAATCATTGACAACTTCATAGCAAGTGGAAAAAATACTTCCAGAGGACGCTATTTCAACCAATAAAGCACAAAACAATTCCAGTTCATATCTTCTGAAGACTGATAAAGTCATTCTCCATTACAGTCTGATAAGAGATGTGCCAGATATGTTGTGGTGCCACATGAACTTACTGTGTTTTCTTAAAATAAACGCACAATTCTTCATTTCATAACTGTCCCATTTAACTTAGGTTTTGATTTAATCAAATTTATCTTGGGCAAAAACTTCAATTTTGTAAATAGTTTTTTTGTTTAATTAGTCTCATCTATCAACTTTCACATGTACAATATATACACACATAAATACAAAAGAAACGTAAGTCACCAAACCCAAAGATGAAAAGCAGGGAAAGTTAAGAGAGAGACAACTTTAGAACCACTGATGACCACTGCTAAACTTAAGTTCAAATATATCTAGCAGAACATTTGTGTTATTCCTCCATTAATAAACAGCTTTTTGCTGTCCACAGTTGATTAAAGAACAAGTTAAAAGAGAATTTGTTCTGTATGTATGAGAACATAAGGTACAGTAAGCCAGCAATACGTGCTACAAACACAAGACTTTAACGGCAGCAACTGCCATTAAAGAATTTAGAAAAAAAACAGAACCAGAAACACTAATTCTCACACCACTAACTAGAGACTTTCCCTACAATTTGCATATTCAAGAATTTTTGTTATTGTTGTTGAAGAACGATATTTCAAGGCTAAAAGAAAACAGATGTTAGACCCCTGCTTAAGTAGTTTACACTAGTGATTACAAGCCTGCTGGCCTGACATCACTCCCACGCAAAACTACACATACTGATACATGGCCTCAATTAAAAAGAATCAAAAAACACAGCGTACCCTGATATGTATTCTATACCACATAGTGAGGCAGGCAGTAAAATACACTCACTATTTCTTTTACTAACTCTCTGAATAGATGACTCTTAAAAGTTTAGTTTCACCCAGTTCTAAAACCAACTAAACTGCATAGAGACTCTCTGCCCAGAGGACATGCAAATACCTGCTACTAACAAGGCTTTCCCTTAGCACTCTCTACACCGTAAAGCCTAACAACCCTATGAATGAATTAGGACAACATAAGGATAGTACAGCACATGTTCAATGAATTAAGATCTCAAGTAATAGCCATACTCAGTGTCTCTGCTTACAGTGACTGGTTCTTTGTTCTACGTCATTTTGTTGGGACAATGGGCACAACACCAGAGTTTAGAGTAGTTTTTTAGGGTCCTGTTCCACCTCCAACAACTTCTTCCTCGAGATACTATAAAATCAAACACTTGTTGTTTAAAAAAAAAATATATATATATATAGCATTCCTGGGAAGCAGTAACAGTATGAACAAAATTAGAAGACTAAAGCTTCAGGGTAACAACAGGCAATGAACAAAACACCAAAAAAAAAAA
>NW_020455204.1:13808169-13809204 GCF_003342845.1 Nothoprocta perdicaria | reverse complement strand
AAACACCACACCTCACTATACAAAGAGAAAATTTTGACCAATAATGATTATTGGTACAACAGTATCAACTGCATCAGATTCAAGTTTTTGTATCACAACTTGAAAATGTCACAATAATATATATGCCCCAAAAGTGTGCACATGTACAGCTTATTGCCTAGAGAATAAAAAAATAGAGAAAATCTCACACAATCACGCACACTATACAAGATTTGGAAAAATCAGGGAAATATCAGCCCATATCATTAAAAATTAGATTATGGTGCTCCTATATACATAGAGAAAACATGTTCAACGAAAACATTCGATTTTACTGACAAAAATATATCAAAGTCCAGTAACTAAAAATAAAAACTACCCAAGTTCACACTAAAAGAAAATGCAAGCTCTATTTCAAGAGCAAAAACAACTTGTAAGTGAACACTAACAGTTCACTTCTAAGTACAAGTTGATACCAGTGTAAGTCATTTACTTCTCTAGGATAAATATTCTTGAGCAGAATAGTGATGTTGAGCCTTAAGAAATAATTAATTCAAGGAAGTCTTCAGAGCAACAGTAGAAAGTCAGACCAGATAAACAGTATTTCTTTGTGGTCCTTTACATTTCAGAAGTTTGTTTTTAAGAATCTCCCACAAAAGAGAAGCAAAGAAAAAAAAATAAACACAGAGTGGAGGCAGTGGGGTAAAAAAAGTGTGCAAAACAACACCAGAGCACGTTTCTGTGCCCCTGCTACTTACAAAGCCTTAATGCATTTGTGGGGAATAGAAATGGGGGGGGGGGGGGGGGGTTTATAATTTCCTCACGGACACACACACGAAGGAAAAAAGAAATCCACTCCAGTTCTTCGTTTAATCCAGCCGCCTCCCCGTCGACGGCTGAGTTACAGCGGCTAACAAAGGAATCCCGTTTCCATGAGGTTAGGCACTACTTGCTCAGGCTCCGCAAGCTTCACGATGACCCCCCGGGCCGGGGCCGCCACGCCGCCCGCGCCAGGGAGGCGCCCGCGCCAGGGAGGCGAGGCAGCGCCGGCGGCGC
>NW_020455204.1:13673874-13807824 GCF_003342845.1 Nothoprocta perdicaria | reverse complement strand
GGTGCAGGCCGCGCCGCCCCTCACCCGTCGGCGGTGCGCTTCTTGCTCGAGCTGTAGTCGTCGCCCAGGTCTAGGCGGTGGCGCTTGGACATGGCGGCCGCGCGGTGCGGAGCAAGGCAGGGCGGCCGGGGCTGGGCGCGCTGGGCTCGCCGAGCAGCAGCGAGGCCGGGCACAGCCGCTAAAATGGCGGCCGGAAGGAAGCACCGGGGCCGCGCGAGGCGCTGGCGCGAGCGCGGAGGGGAGGGGCGGGGGGAAGGGAGCGGGCGTGGCGCGCGTGCGCGCGGCCGCCCCGGCGGCCGGAGCCCAACGGCTGTAACGGTCGCAGCGGCCGCCGCTTCGGGTTGCCGTCATGCGGGCGGCCCAAGCGCCTTTCGCGGTACCCTGTGCAGCTCTGGCAGTTCCCGCGCTGCTGTTGAGGCGCTAGGAGCGAACCCCGTTTCCCAGGCTTTTCCCGCCTGGGCTGGGCGTGTCCAGGGGTGTTTATCCCCGATAAGTTCAGTGGCAAATGCCTCGGGGGCCATCACAAGCTCTCTGAGTCCTGCGTGGGGAAAAGTGTAATCCTTTGCACTTTTCAGAATAATAATAATAAAAAAGTAGTTCCTAGTCTTTCTTTTCCCTTGTGATTTGCCTTCCATGTTTGTGTGAGAAGATGAGGGGTACAAGGAGAAGGAAACACCAGACCTGCCTGGCATGACCAGTGTTTCTAAGGATGAGCACAGCTACACTCACATTTAGTCAAATCCTAAAAGCAATGCAATACACAAGTGAAAGTGCCATTTCCTTGGTACGGTTAGGGATTTTGGCAGGTAGCTGCAATGATTACTTTTCCATGGGAGAGGTTCCAGGAGAAGCCTGTCACTTAGGCCAGGCCCCTAGGGATTGCTTGGTAGTCCTCCAACATGGATCTGTGCCCCTGCGTTGTGCTCCTCATCTCCTTCCCCACACATGCATTTTTAACCTTCCATACCTCAGAATTTGTATTGTGAGGGCACGGGCGAATCTGGCCAGGAGAAAGCAGTCCCTTGGTGCTTTAACACAGCTCATAAAAGACAATCTCTAACAGCTTCATTAAGAGACACAAGTGATGATACATCCAGTGGCCGCCCAGGGAACATAAGTTGTTGCACATCTCTATTCATCCTACCCTCTTTAATACTTTTCCAGCACCTTCCTTGCTATTTAAGTTCATGACTTTGCCCAGAAATAGTTTTAAGATGCCATTTGAAAGCACTATTGGTATAGGTCTCCATCTACATGCATGAGTTGAAAGACATGTGCTTTGCAAGCCTTGCTCCCCATTGCCCTTCACAACCTTCCTGCCAGCAATTGCCACAGCCTTCACTGAACTGCTTGCCTGAGCATTCCCTAACCACTTAGGCAGTCAGGATTGTTTTGTTATTTCAACTACTAAATCTCTGTTCACTGTATCTGACTATGAGGGTAAACGAACGTTCACCTAACAGCTCTGTAGCAAATCTAGCAGTGGTCAGGAAGAACGTCTAGCAGCAGCGACTAGTAGTACAGCCAGGTCATCAAGTGGACATTTGTCCATAGCTTCATGTCTCAATGATTTTCTGCAGGTCAATAATTACTGAAATGGTCATTGTTGACCAGTTCTTTTAGCATATTCTTTAGTAGAAAAGCATTCTTGTTCCTAATTTTGAACAATATGACAAAATGGCGCCCCGAGCTCTCCTAGAAATCTAGACACTATTGTAAGAAAAATACCATTTTCCTGCTTAACATTATCAACCAAAATAAATATTTCTGAATCTTGATCTTGACTTCTGCATGCAAAGCCAAGAGTCATTTTCCAAGTTACATTACCAAAAAAAAATAGAACATCTACTTCAGGAGTTGCCAGAGGATAAATATTATGGCAGTTTCTATCTCAAGTATCAAGATGTGGAACACACGTGTTCCACATCTTGATTACGCTTCCCAGGGCACAGCAGTATAAACTTATGATCTTGCTCCAGGTTACCACACTGCCAATGCCAGGGCAAGATTCTGCTTTAAGGAGGTGGCAAAACAGGACGTCTCAGCAGCCTAAAAACGATCCTGTGGCTAAATCTCCCCAGCAAGCACAAAAAGAAAGGAGAAAGATTCCAGGCATCAGCTGGGGTCTGCAACTACTAGACTGCTATGGCCCAAACTGATGTATTAATTATATAAGTATAAACAATAGTTCCAGGCTCCCCAAACAGAACTTCTACCCTGCTGTGCTTAGAGCTGTATGAGTACGTTATAAACAACCTGGTCTCAGCCCAAAGAGTTTACAGTCTAAGGCCTTCATCCTGCAAGCAGACACATGCCTTATTTTCCTAATGCAAATAATCCTTTTAACTTCAAAGAGATTACTAAGAGAAGCAAAATTAAGCATGTAGGTAAGTGTTTACAGGATCACAGCCTAAATATGAGATGAGACAACAGGGGGGAAAAAAAGATCAGGAAGCACAAAATTGACATAATGACAAAGTGATAAGCATTAAACCCTCAAAGGATAAAAGGAATGTGCAAAATAGGGCATATTTAAGAATATTTTCTGCCTTTTCAAAGGCATTTGTTAAGTAAGAGTGTTTGGGGTTTTTGTTTTCCCTGAGAAACCTTTTATATTCATCTATAAGAATGAAATTCTTAGATTTCTGAAAATGATGTGTATATTAATTGCCACTTGACTATCTGCTGTTCTTTTACTCTGCATTTCCTGCCCTAGTTAAAAAATATATGTATACACTTTGTGGTATCAAAATCTTCTTAGACATTTCCAGTGAGAATTTTGTTTTAGGTGTGGACATACTATGCTATTTAGGTTAAAAGGAGCGTTAACATCTAAAACTGATACAGTGGCTCAGGAGAATAATGTTATCTTTAAAATACTGTATTATTCTGATTGTGTATTACGTTCTTCCCCGAATCATGGATCTCGGCCAGGCTTTACATCAGAGGCCTGCTCTGCAAGCAGGGAGGTTCTCAGAGAGAAGCCTGGCAGATTTTGGTGTCACCGTTTCAGACATTATTACCACTAGCTAATTGCCTCACCCGTTTGCTAGAGACTGCCAAAGGGTAAGGAAAATCTGATATACATTACAAAGGGCAGGAGAATATGATATATCCTGCCTACTATTTTAGAGAAATGCACCTTCTTCACTAGTTTAAGCCAAAACAGGGGGCTGAAGTGAATCCACACATCTTACCCTTCCACCCCTGCCACCAGGGCAGTAACAACGAGCAGGGTGATAGAGCAGACACCTAGAGGAGGGCCGGCGGGAGGAGGACTCAGCACAACACACTATATGTTCCCCATACTGTACCGACATCTGCACGGCCAGTACTTTATTTATGCTTTGCCTTTTAAAAACAATTAAAAACCAAATCCGTATTTTTAAAAATCTCTAGCGCATGACATTAAAGAATTTCCTACAAACTAATTCAAACTTGGAACAATATTAAACTTGGAGGTAGTCATCAGGATTATCACTGCAATCTGCTTTAAGTAATAAATATATACATGGGCAATGCCCTTAGCAAAAAAGGAGCTTTTAATACAAACCCTTTCGACGCCCCATTAGAGTTACAGCCCAGCTCTCTCCTGCCCTCCCCCCAGCACAAGCCTGTGTGAGTAAATGGAGTCATCCTCAGCTTCTGCCACCTCATCAGAAGAATACTTCACACAAGAGCCTGTAATCAGAGTATGTTTAAAGACCTTAGACTTCCTTATCTTTTTTTTCTAATTTAAAAATGTGAAAATGAATACATCAAATTATCTCAGTTTTTCCACTGAAGAAAAGCAGCAGATTCTGTATAATTACAGAAACTAAACTTTGCAACACTCCAAATATATATAAATCAACTTTGATTTGCTGCGAGCAGTACAGTTTAGGAAGCCAGCAGCATTGCCATGACAGCCACTGTATCAGCAATAACTCGCGGCCTGAAATTTGTGAACGGTCATCAAACATCATCATAGGACCCATCACCTCAATTCAGCTTGGAGGTCAAGAAGGTCTAGATGATTTTGATAGTGTTTCATAAAGAAGAAGGGGGAAAAAAAGAGCATTTGCAGTCACTGTGCAAGAATAGATGGAGGGGGAAAAAAACAAACAAAAAAAACCCCACCTTCTGTCTACCAAAACTACCTGGAACCCCAGGAGCAAATGGCTCAGTTAAGTCACCATACCTCATTGCCCAAAGAGGAACATGCATTTCTTCATAACTGGGACACTTATCAGGCCACCAGCCCCATGATGTCATATGATGATACGATATAAGCCCCGTATCTTTGTTGGGCAGCAGCACAAAGAGAAGCAAATGCAGTTGGGTCCTTAGCAGCGGCTGAGCAACTGAGGGCTGTGCTCCAGGTGGATGCAATAGAAAGAAGCAGCAGACATGAGAAAGTAAAATGGTGAGTTTTAGCCCTGCCCCTCTTTGCAGCCTGAATTATAAAATGTGCCTTCTCTGCATTATTCTAAGAAATTTTAAAAGCAGTTTTATCAATTAAAATTCGTTGTTGAAAACAAAACATATTTGGTAAAAAGAAAAAGCCTTTGTGTATAACTACCTTTCTAATGCTCTCAGACATTTACTAAGACCTTAGGTCACCTGTAGTCCACTTAAAGAAACCTTACAAGAGTAGATGTTTGTTAAGTATTTTGAATTTCAAGCACTCTGGGTTGAATTTGAAGAGTTGGCATAAATGCAAAATATCATCACTCAGTAAACTAGATTATATGTCTAATTTACACTGATTATACACTGAATTTACAGTTTGTTCTGGTAAGTTCCAGGTCTTCTCAGCTGAAGCAGCATTGCTTTAATACCTGCCACACTTGGAAACCTCTGAAGCTCTAGCTATTATGTTGCATGTGAAGGCAGTTTATCTTTTAAGCTCCTTACAACCTAACTCCTTTCTGGTCCAAGTCTGAAATCTTGAGAGAGGCTCCTTAGATCTAAAGTTCTGTTAGGAAGCAGTACATATTTCTTGGGAGGAACTGTTTAAATTCAGAGAAGACCAGGGTTTCAGGCTTGCTGTTTGATCTTCTGCTGAAGTATTGAAATATGTGTAAATTCAAGTTTTTAGTTAGAACTTCCTATGTAAAAGTTTGATTTTTTTCTTCCTTTTTCTTTGCAAGTATTTCACATCAGCAGAAGGCAATATGTATTACATTGGTACATGCTTATCATTCCTTTTGAATTTAGTACAGTCATTCACTACTGCAGAAGTTCCTTAAGACTTTTTTCAAGTCCTCTCTTTTAATAGTGTCTATAAACCACACATATTCAAGCTTAAGGTTAGGCCTGTTGGATCTACCAGTGGTACAGCTTTACACTGAGTATGTGTGTAAATGTGAGACCCTTATTATTGGCTTCATTTCTATTGCCTATATAGAATATGCAAAGTTACAGCAAGTGGAGATCCCAAAATTCCTGAGGTGTGAAATAAGTGATGCAATAACGGTGGGCTACCAACATCCAAAATGGGAAAGGGTAGTTCTTATCTTAGTAATAAGGCTCCATAATTGTCAATATATGGACTCCATAACAAGGTAGTAGCAGCAGAGATTTATACAGAATAAAAATCCATCATAACCTAGAAAAAGTAGGTAATAAAGCACAAGCATTAACTTCTGCAGCTGGCCCACTTGAGCCAAGTTTTTCAAGAGACTGGCTTCCTTAGTCTTCTCCCAGACATTCAATGTTTTTTTTTCTCTAACTAACTAGAAGTCCCTTTGCAGAACAGTCTTCAGAGTCAATGAAAGCACTGAAATCGGATTTAAACTACTGCAGCTGTGTCAAAATGGATTGCAACCTCCTCTTTTTGATGGTCTCTTACTATAAAGCCCAGCCTTGTAGATGTTAAGTTATTTTTTAGTGTGTCATCTCTTGAACATGGCTGAGAATAATAATTTTAGTATAATCTGAAAGCCGTAGAAGAATGCTAAAGGAGTTAAGAACAGACATTTGGCTAGATTTGTTGTTGTTGTTATTAAATTACACTGAATTCCCTGTAATCATATCCTTCTCTTTAATTGGTAAGACTGTTCCCAAAGGGTAAGTACATGGTGCTGCTAAAGCTGCTCCGTCTTGCAAAAGCAGAGGAACTGCTAGAACACTCCAGTGAGTGATTTGCTTCAAAGAGATGCTGAGCAACCTGTCTTTCAACTGAAAACAAGGGGAGCTCTGCACTCACAGCATTTTTTTTTAAATCATATCAGCCACATCTTGATTAACTGAAAGAGCTGTCTACTATCCCATGAGGCTGAGGCTCTTTTATACTTAGTACAGCGGTGACCTTGTTGGCTGCGTAGCTTCTGCCTTCAGCATAGGCAGGCTTCTTCCTTGTCTTGTACCTGGACCTCCTCTGGATGTATGGAATAGTTGATCTAGATACATGCAGGTTGGGTTTATCATGGAAGCGCTTGCTTTCTACCCAGATCTGAAGCCAGGATGTTGAGGAACATTTGCTGAGTGGATCTTGCTCACACTCCTTGGACCTGGACTGCAACTCGAAGAACTTGCTCAGAGGGCAGCAGCCTCTTTCAGGTTTCATATATCCTTGGGCCACATCTTGTACCACGTGAGTGAAGGTTTCCTTGCTGTAAGATACACTTCCAGAAAAGAATATGACCAAGAGTCATCTTTTTAGGTCATATACAGCCCTCTGGGCTGTATGTATGACCAACCCCGGTTTAACCCTGGTTCTTTCTGTTTTCTATGAATATGTAATCAGAGTGTCACAGAACCACAGAATGGCTGAGGTTGGAAGGGACCTCTAGAGACCATCTAGTCCAACCCCCTACTCCCGCAGGGACACCCACAGCACATGGCACAGAGTGGCATCCAGGCGCGTTTGGAAGATCTCCAGAGGAGAGTGCTACTAGAATAAGAAGAAAGGCAGAATTAAGGTTGCTACAGGTCCTTTGCTTCCTTTTGCCTTTGTCTATAGAATGTGTGTATGAAATATATAATACAGGGCCCAGTAGTAGGTTATTTTTAATATGCAGCGAGTAGTTTCCTGGAAGCAAATGAAGCTGTTAGACTTCATGAAAAGTTAAACATTGTGCTGCAGCGCTACCCAAGCGGCCCCGACCTTCCCAATCCGGACTGCTCCTTCCCATTTCTGTAGAATCCAGGCCCTTGTTACGGCATGGTCATGCCATAGGCATCAGGCTCTGAAACCGACATGGCTAAAAACCAGCCTTGCCACAACAAGGTAGAAGCAGTTTTGTAGCTTGCTTCATATCCGAACAAGGACAACAGGCGGAGCAGCAGAGGGGCCTGGACAAGCCACCGGAGATGGGACATTGCGTCCGTTCCCTCCAAAAAATCCATGTCACTTAACGGCCTGACACTGCTCCTAGTGTATTCACTGTTCAGCATTTGAACCTGTCTTGAGAAAATCAGCACCAAAGAATTAAATATTTGCTTTTAAAAGCTCTTTTTTCCTATATATTTCCTATGCCAACTGGGTGATCCTTCATTTACGTGACATTCTGGTTGAATTTGGATACACATGCATGAAAAACAGCAGCTATTCTTAGAAGTCTATTTACTCAAAATTTGGTGCAGAAAAATCCAGACATTTGACATTAGGTTTATTTTTCCCTAGATTATGTTGGAAATTAATTAATACCTTGCAGCCATTTTTTTTTAGTGGAGAATCTCAGATAATTTCCTTTAAAAAAAGAAAAAGAAGAAAAGGAAAAAGAAATGCTGCTTAGCATCATCTGTGGGAGAGGGATAGGGTAAGAACTGAATTTTCAACATAAATATTCTTTGAAAAATATTAGCTAAAACAAAGCATGTTGATCTACAGGAACAGTAAAGTAGAAAAATCTGACTGAAACACTGTGGGCCTTGTGGAGAATATTATGTCAAATGAGACTTATGTGCTCATTTTTTTATTAAAGGATTTATTTGGTCACTTAAAGAAAATGGAAAGTCTAAAATAACTGGAACACAATATGGGCAGATCTGCTGTTGCCTGTGTATTGACAGGCATTTATACAACAGGCAGTTCTAATATCCCTCCTGCACATCCTATAACCCAAAAGTTCTCCCATAGGTGTAGTTTCTATAAGCTCTCTTGAGCTGCTTTTTTTCAAACAAGCCACATTAACAAAGAGCTGATATTTAATCTGTTTTAAGGTAACCTTTTTCATTTACAGAGAAATGAGTTAGGGAGCACACATAAATTGCTTTGTTGGGAGGATTAAGATAGTCCAGCAGAGGGACATTGTGGGGAACTAAGGGTAATAATGTCTTAAAATCCCCAAGATGGATCTAGGAGAGGTTTTCTGCTTTGTGCTTTAAAAACCCCATGGAGCAGTAACTGGCACAGATTTTGCACATGGGCTACGAGAGCTTTATTTGTAACTACAGTGCCTCCCATTTCTATTCTGGGACTAAATATCATCTAGGCTAACGCCATGGTGATTAATACTACTGAATTAAAATGTTTTCATCATTTAATACTGAGAAATAGCTAAGAGATACGTTCATAATCTGCTTTGTCATATCCCAACAACAAATCACTTTCCTGTATCAGCTCCATGGTAATTAAGATTGAGACCAGTGTCAGTGCTTTCAAATAGATCTGCTGACTCAATTTTTCTGAAATGTGTTCTGTTTCACAGGGTCAGTATGAAAAATGCTACTTTACTTCAGCATGAAGCTTTAAAAAATATAATCTGTCCTAACAAGACAGTTCTACGAGAGCATCCAGGTCTGCTCATGCTTATGGTCTGGATACTCCCTGGAGAAACACTGATCCCTGAGATTTCTCTCAGCTCCAACATTGTGCTCCATTTGTGGGGAAGGAAGGAGAGCAGGGTATATAAAGGTGAGAAGGCCAAGGGAAAAATGCTCTAGCGGTGCAGAAACAGAAGAGCACAAGGGCAGACAGCTGCAAGACCATGAGAAGAAGAAAAAAAATGAAAGATGAAGAAAAATCCAACATTCTAAAGACAGCTTCTTCTCAGGCTTTCAAAAGGGATGTCCTTCTGAAGTAAGGATGAAGAGTCATGGGAAGTAAGGCTGAAATTAATTACTGAAAGAAAAGGAAGGGTATCACCTTCTGGCTTAAAAAAAAAAAAAAAAAAAAAAAAAAAAAAAAAAGGCATTTCAAGATGCCAGTTTGCACCTCATCACCACCACACTGCTTGGAAATTCCACAACTCAGACTAAGTTACTTTCTTACTTTATCTCCTAGTTAATAGGGGTAGTTAGTCGGGGTATTAACTACCTATTTATTCCCCCCTAAGTTACCTTCTCACTTTATCTTCTATTAACTACCTATTTATTCCTCCCTTTTTCTTAGTGCTCTAAAATACATACAGCTGATGGCTACATATGATAGCAGCTGGATGTAACCTTGTGCTCAACAGTCTAATCTCCATTAATTCTGAATACATGTACAGGCTATATATATGTATAGATATTATATATATACTGCCACACACCAACATTTACTTCAAAATTGCAAGTTTGTAAACAATTTGCAAGTTTTCCATAGAATATTTCCTCAGAGGAAGAAGAGCAATGCAGAAGGGAAGGGAGGAACAGAACAGAGTGAGAGGGCTGCACATGAAACTTTGGTCAGGGAACAGTCAAGTGGCCATATGTCCTAGGCGCAAAGTCACAGATGTCCCAGGAGAAGGGTCCAGATGCTACACAGAGCGCAACTGTGACTTTGTCATTGAGGCAAGAGAGAATAGGAACAAAGGAAGATTTCTAACACTGTAAATTCTGCATATATCTGTAGCTCAAACCAAGATGAGAACCAGGCATTACCCTAAATGCTGTCCTTAACTGTTGTTTGCTGAATGTGGTTCTGACTTTAATTCTCTTGACTTTTCTGTCAAGACAAGACATCTGTGTGACAACACAGCCCAGTCTGCACGGGTGCCACTCGCTGTCTCCTCTCACTGCCCCTTCTTGGTGTGCTGTGCAGCTCACATGGATGTCAGCATTCAACACGTTTGTTGCCTTTGTGGAAGAATTGCTTGAAAAGGAGAGATCTGGAGAAAAACTGGGGCCTAACAGGAGTTCTGGCATTACAGAAGCTTGCTTGGGGTGACACAGTTTTCATTTCCAGGATGGTCGGTACGCATGGACTCTGCACTCTGCTCCTGCACAGTTCCCATGGCACCACAATCTGCCCTCCTCACAGCTGCAAAGAGGAGTTACAGAGGGTGGAGCAGAGTGAAGACCCCGCGGCCAAACTCTGTTGTACTCCCCAGGCCGGGCTGCCGATAAGCCGCACAGGAGCTGCCCAAGGGGAGATACATGATAAGATGTCCAGTACTGAGCCAGCAAGGGTGGCAAATCACTCCTTTCGGATGAACTTTGCTTGAACTTTGCTCATTATCAGCTCACTACAATGCCAAAACTCACCTCCACCCTGAAAGTTACCCACCTCTGAGGTAAGATCACTCCTCACCGCTTTTCCATTGACCATACCTTTAAATGAAAGCGAGAGACTTCTTCACCAATCAATAACAATATTAAGTATGACTGTGGTCACTCAAACTCCACCTGAATGTAAAGAAAAGGTGTAAAAGGTGAACTAAGGAGGAAAGAAGGAAGAAGGGAAGATTCCATCATAATTTTTGGATCAGATGATGGGCTCATTCCCCTTTCCTCCCTTCAGGTCGGGATACCACCTGAGGAGACTCCTTGAGGTTGAAAGACCTCTCCCATCTTCTTGGATGAGTGATGATTGCACATTTGCACATCACAGCTAGCTAAAATCCCATGCTATAGTAGAGAGTTTCCTGCACTGATATCTGAAACCTGCTTTGTGAATGCTGCATTGAATAAATCCTGCTATTTGTGAACTCAACTACTTATTTGGAAGGTGACTGGACCTACAGTCGAGAGACTGTAGGACATGAATTTTGTGAATCTGTGAATCTGATCCTGCCAGTGTCAGGCCTATAGCTACCACAGTCTTTGATATCTCCTTCCCCACCAGCATCACGGCTTTCAAACTGCAACAGCCTCTCACCGGCTTCCGTGCTGTTTTTCAGCTAGATCTGCTGGTATTGCCAGCAGCTCCATAAATCCAGGCTGCACTGGATTTTTAAGTAGGCCTTTTAATTTTGAAGGGGAGATAAAAATTTCTTTGTGCATTATCACAGTGTTATTGTACCTTCAGTATCAGAACTCCCTCCCACCTCTGGGGGTTCCATATTCCTAATGTTCCTGACTAGGTCTTCCCTCATAGAAATACGGTTGTTTTCCTCATGTACCATGGATATTTTTCCTATGTTTTCCAGACCTCTGTTAGCTGGAATTACTGTGGAAGTCCAGAAGTTCTTAAGAAATAGTTGAAAAAGTAAAAGGGAGTAGTCAATGCATTAAATAAATAGCCTTCCATGTACATAGATGAACATGACCCGATCGATCATTTTGAACAATAGTTATGTTGCTTGGAGTCTGCTGTTCAGAAATAATAGATGCACCAAGTAGCTGGAGGAAAGGGAAGAGAAAAAGAAAAAGGGAAGGGGAAGGGAAAGGAAAAGGGAAAGGGAAAAGGGAAGAGAAAGGGGAAGGAAAGGGAAGGGAAACGAAGAGAAAGGAAGGCAAGGCAAGGGGAGGAGAGGAGAGGAGAGGAGAGGGAAGGGAAGGGGAGGAGAAAGAAGAAGGGAAGGGCAAAGGAAAGAAGGGAAAGGGATTGCCAGGGAGGGGAAAAAGATTTCTGTATAATGAATTGTTGGGAACAGAGCACTTTTCTGTCAACTTGGACATTTTAAATAGTTCCAGCGCAGGAGAACAAAAAGTTTCAGCGTTTCTTTGATGCAGAGAATCTTTTAGGAAATCCCTGGAAAGGAGCTTATCTCAACGGAAGCTTTAGGATCAAAGAGTTAAGATTTGGGAGAGGTATTTATGATCAATATTAACAAGTTTAAGGCTATCTGAAAGCTTTACCTAGAACCCCCTGTGACCTAGATCCCTTACACTGCCACAGGAGAGGGAAGGCAAGAGATACCTACTTGAGCTGACAGCCATCTAAAGATAAATGCCAGTGAGTCATCACTTCAAATGGTGCAGCTCAGGAAGCACAACACTCTGCTGAGCTCACAGTGAGGATACTTTTTTTTTTCCTAAATTAAACTCTAATCATTTCTAATACGTGTTCTGAATACACATAACTGGACCGAGTGATGCTGCCACTTTGGCAGGGCTTAGGAGAAAAACTTTATCCGAGAGCCCATGAGGAGACCTCCCGATCCTTCACGCATGCTCTCCCAATGCATTTGGCTGGGCTTCCTGAACTCCATCACAGGTTAAGGAACATGTTATCGATCAGCAGATTTTTCTTGCAATGTACGTTGCTAAATAACTGCTTAAAATGGTGCAGTGATGACATGAATGAGTCAGGCCATTAAAATATGCTTTAAAAAATGTCTTTAATAACATGTGCACAGGAATGTGTATAGTTACTTGCAAGTTTTTGCTGTATCGAATAAAGGTAGATTAAACTTCAACGCCTTTCTTCTATTTCTTCCTTAATTTTATTTAGCTATTTATTTATTTATTTATTTTCCTGAATAATGGGATAGAGGATATTTTGTTTAGGTTATAACCTACCACTGGAAAATTAATATCATCTTCTTTCTTTTCAAATACATTTGGGGTTCCACTGAAAACAAACTAAATTGGTAGCTGGAAGTTTCCCCAGTCCTGACCTGGGGAAGGAGCGAAAGAGTTTGTAAGACTTTGGAAAGACAAAAGTCAACAGGGATGCTGTATCCATCACATACATGGATGTCAGAAACCCTGCTAATGCTACATACATATATGCCCTACTATATATTACATATAATACTACAGGGTATTTTATGCACCTGCTGGGGCCTTGGAGGACTGCCTGCCCATTTCATGATAAGGGAAATTGAGAGAGAATCCAAAGGTTTGTCCATTTTATGCACTGAGTGAACGTGGGCATCAGATCCACTCTGCTCTGTCCCTTACAGTCGGCTGCTCAACAACCGAAATTACCGGCATGCCGGGAAAAGGCTGCGTGGGCACCAGCACAAAGCAAGCTGTAATACAGAAGCAAGGACTGCTGCAAAGCAGTCCTATGTTAGGCCTCCATTTTTACTTCAAAAGCTTATCAGATATTACAAAAAAAAAAAAAAAAACAAAACAAACAAAAACCAAACCCAGACTCCCATTTGTGATCTGTTTATCTGCAGCTGCAGTTGTGATCTGCTAGAGCACGGATCTGTTAGGTTCCCAGCATAGGCTAAAGGGAATTAGAAAAGAAAATGGGGAGAGCATGACAGATATGGATGTACTAACTTTCTCTCTGTAAAAAGCCCAGATTTTTCCAGCCAAATTTTATACAGAAATGTGATCACCAGTTATATACCTTACAAAATTTGCAATCTTCCACAAAAGCTTTTATTTACCACAACAGAAATTGCCACATGATTAAATTTAGCTCTTGCAACTAGCATTATAACTGTATCAGAATTTCATATTTCATAAGATTCAGTGACAGTTTCAGTAAGAGTCCTAGTAATTTAGGACTCTTTTACATGGACTTTAAATCACATTACTCTTTCAGCTATAGAGACATAAATTTTAGGTTACTAATGGATAACTTACACCATCGATGCCCAGGCCAGGTTTCATTTCTGGCGCTATTTCTCAGCTTTATCAAGTTAGTGCTTTCCATTAAAGCTAAATTCATTTTTAAATTAAGCAGCAAATAAACGAAAATAATCTCTCTCCCTAAAAGCAGGGGCTTCCCAAGGAGATTCTCCAAAAATGAGTGGAAAAGAAAGAGCAGCCAAAGGCAAAAAAAAAAAAAAAAAAGAGGAAAACACTGATTAATGAGATTTGTTTGTTCTGGGGTGTGATCAAACAGGCCAGCACCACAGTCAATGATAAAAGGAGGCAAAGTGCTTTGCAGACTGTTATATTCATCTGCTTAAAATTCACATGGTCTGAGTGCTAGAATAATTTGCTCCACGCCATCTGGCAGATATAAGAAGTATGAGTATGTAGTGGGGGGGAGGGTTTGAAGAAATTTTCTATGGTTCTGCAGCGTGCAGAAATACTGGATTGGAGTCTGCAACTCAAATCACCTAAAACAGTATAATTTAAGCTGCGAGTTTACAAGTCAGCTGTAAACAATCCAACAAATGCTAATTTTTGGAATGTGGAAAAATAAACGTACTGTTATAAGCCCGCTAGTATAAACTTATTATAACCCTGCTCTTTGTACTTTATATTTGGAACCATAGCATAATACAAGGCATAAAATGCAATATAGCTAGCGAGGGCACGTGTACTGCCTGAATTATGTGCTGTCCTCCATGCCCAGCCCATAGAGGATGGCTGGCTGTGGCAGTTCTCTGTGGTAGGGTTGTTACCACAGGTTGTAAATCTTAGCTTAAGATTTAAAAACTTCACTAGGAACAGTGAAAACCTCCAGCATTGGTTGAAAAGGGAGATCCTGCAGAAACCAATACTTAAGAGTTAGGCTGCTGTGGGATGGAGATGCTCACAATGAACTTTCTCTGTCTTTAGGAAATGTGAAAGCCACTTTCCTAAATGGTCCCGCTTCAGTGGATGTAGTAGTTCCCTGTACTTGCACAGTTTGCTCTGCAAGTTATGCAGCTTTCTCCAGTTTGGGTTCTTACTCAATCCCTGCCATCAGACACACAAAAAACAGACAGAGATTTGACAGAGATATAAGAAAGTCACCCTGGATGCAGCCATGCACATCACAGTAGCTGCACAAGTCTAGCGTCAGCCGTGAATTCCAGGTGAAGTTTAAGGAAAAAAATCTCATTTGGATTCCTTTGACTTATTCCTTGGCTAATACAGTATTTCTTTTTAATACTGAAGAAACCATGTTATTCATACATTTTTAATTATAGTGATTTTGACTGCCTATTAAGAAATTATTCCTACGGAATAAAATTATCGCTTATCAGAGACCAGATTCCAATTTTTGTGTTACCTTCTGCCATGAAAGAATTCTTAGAGAGCACTAAAGCTCATAATGCAGATTTTTTGCATATTTTGCTCTCGCATTGGTACCTAAGAGCCTGCAGCTGAAGAGGCAGGGAGCAGTAGCCGTGTTCTCTGGAGGGAACGGACTGCG
Source organism: Nothoprocta perdicaria (assembly GCF_003342845.1). NCBI lineage: Eukaryota > Metazoa > Chordata > Aves > Tinamiformes > Tinamidae > Nothoprocta > Nothoprocta perdicaria. Next base: position 13,792,700 of record NW_020455204.1, on the reverse strand, counting down.
CCGGGGCCTGACAGACTCTGTGACAGGTTCAGATGTCACTGTCCTGCTCACACCGCGTGGCCGCTCTGCTGCTCCTGGGTGGGAGGCCTCCGCGTGTCCTTGCCATGTGCGGATCATCACTGCAAGGTACCTCCAGCCGTGGCAAGGGCACGGACACATATCCCATCCTGCTCCTCCTAGCAAAGGAACTAGCTCGAAATTCCAGCCACAGAACAGCGAGGAGGGGGGCAATTGCTAAATGAATAAAACTAAATTACTGGATTCCATAAGAGACAGTTTTAAGAATTCCCTCTGCCATACATACAGCGCTTTTGATCAATAAAAGATATAAATGGAGTCCCTTTATCAACACAAGCTCTTGGCGGGGGTATATATGTGGGAGTTGTTGCTGTCATGCTGCAGTGCCTGAGACGCAGCTAATCCTCATGCACATCTCGGTCCCCAGCCCGCTGCTCCGTGACCACACATCCCAGATGACCAGAGGGGTTCTGCTTCTCCAGGCCGCTGCGAGGGATATTTAATTACAGGAATATTGCCACCCGAGTGCTATCACAGTGTTGCAAGGCAATCATAAAGGCTGAGAAAGCATTCTCCTTCTAAGCTTCTCTTATAAGTGGCTTATAATGTTTCCAGAATGTGACCTTTAGAGCTGGAATTTATGGTGCTTGTTTTCTACCCAAAACTAATTTAATTAGGAAGTTCAAAGAAAACCTGTTTACAAAGTGTTAAGTCATCTAGGTGATAAAGAAGTACTTTTCAATTACTAAAATAATTCCTTAGATGCTGCAGAAAATTTTACAAAAATAGAAGGTTGTTTTTTTTAAAACTTTAGGCACGCCACAGCTGAGGGATGATCTCATTGCACACAGCCCCTTTCCAGGTCTCTCTCCCTGCGACTTGCAGTGCGTTTTCTCTCTCAGAAACTGTCCCTCACAGCAGTTTCCACATACTACCTCTAACTATCTCAGCTATATCTTTACTCTTGCCATGGCTATGACAACAGCACAGAGTGGCCATCTAGCACTGTCAAGGAAAACTAATGTTTGTCTAGAACAAACGTAGATCAAAGAAAGCATGAGTTTATGTCAATAAAATGCACCGGCTCACCCCGCTGGTGAGACCAGCTCCTGGTAGGCTGTTCCACACACAGAGCTCCTCTCAGTCACAGCCCACTGCTTTCCTTAGGCCAGGCTAAGGAAAGTTTAGGAGTTTCTTCTTTCCTTATAGGAATCTTCCCACTTCTTAACTGTTCATAGCTTGCCTGACCTCCAGCACGTCTGATGAAAACCATTGCTACACATTACCCTAAGGCATGGACGAATGTCAGTGTCTCTGCAGTTTCAGCCTGGTTGTTCTTGTGAAGGAGCCAGAGTTGGGTCCTCCTGGGGAGAGAGACCACGTTTTCCCCGTCAAAGTTAGACCAAGAAATTCATGCAGGAAACGAATACCTCATGTAAGTGACTTCCCACATTGATCAGGTAAAATATATAGACCACCAAGAGCTTAAGTCTCAAGTATTCCTAACAGTATTTTATGTCATTTCTTCCTTCATCAGACCACCCAAAGGAGCCAGTCTTCAATATGGTTCTGGAGAAGTCCTGTGTTTTTTTGTAGTATTTTACTCATTCTGCAGTATCTTACTGGCTCATGTCAAGCAGGAACGGAGGAGGAGGCGAGTTCTGTGGTGTCACCGTGTGCAGCAGTGAGTGCCACAAACCAGCTGGACACCTGGCGAGAAGGAGCAGGCGGCAGGCAGGAGGGCTGCACACGGTGACTGCTCATGGTCTGGCCATGAAGGGCAGTCACCTGAGCCTAAACATCCCATCCAGTGAGGGACACAAAGACAAAGGTGGCAGGGAGGTTCGTAGGCTCCTGCCTGGCAGCCTTTGGGAGCGGGATGGCTTGGAATGGATGTCCCGGAGACAAGGAGTCCTGAGGATGCTGCACTGTGGAGCCAGGATGAGTCCTAGTCTCTTAACAGATCTCAGTCTGCAGTAGTTTCTAGGGTTAACTTACATCATTTTACTAAAGAAAACCTAAAGCCTAAAGAGCCAAGTAATATTTTTTCCTAAAACAAGGATCCCCAGTCATACTACTGAACATCTTGGGACTGGTGTACAACTGTCATAGAAGGAACACTCTTCCGTGGGAACAGATACCATTGCATAGCTAAATCTATTATAATAGCAAATAAGGAATTTCACTCTGTCCTTTTGTCAAAGAAAATGTCAATTAGCATATAGGTCATCCAAAATTACAATATTTCTGGAGATATTCACCTCATGGAAGAATATGATGAATTTGGAAAAATGAAGAAATAACTAAGTAGCAGTAGAATTAAAAAAAAAAAGTAGGAAGAATAATAAGGGAGAAGAGCTTATCAAGGAAAACAAGAGAGGAGAAAAGGACAAACAGAGACAAAAGAGACATTAGAGAAGAGAAAGTGGATCAGAGAAAGAAGATGTAGAACCTCCAGCTGCTGCACTTACAGCAGCTCCGTGTCTGTCATATTACACAAACAGGCTACTTTGCATGCATGAGAGTAATTACAAACACCAGTTTAAAAAGAAAATGGTATCAATTAGAAGTATTAGATTAATAGCTCTTTTGAATGAAATGCTGCTTAGCTGCAAGAAAAGCTTCCCACAGATAGAACTGTATGGACCCCTGCTAGTGCAGAAGGATGCATCCCGTGGGGATGGCTAGTTCAGCCTCCAAGGCTCACACAATGTTCAGGCTCTTTGATGAGCCTGCCAGTTAGTCCGGAGTACAATAATACCACGATTCTGGAGCAGAAACGTTTCAAATGCAGGGCTCTATGAGGGGGTCTAATGGCTTAAAGAAGGAACGACTCTTCCACGGTACTTCCAAGTACAAAAGCATGTGTTGTAGCTCATGTGAGTCCTTTTCTAATTTCAATTTAATCTGCTTCCAATATGTTCAGTTTTAACTATCTCTATGTCAGTCCCAGGAAAAAAAAGAAAAGAAAAAGGGATGAAAAACACAACTCTGTTTTCCTTTATAAGGAAGGCAGTCTAGCAACTGACTGCTTCTACAGTGTCTTCCAAGCTTGAACAGCTGGAAATTAGTTCTTGGAATAGGTGACCCTTATATGTCTTCCCCTGTGTATCAGACCCATCTGCATACTTTCTAAAGGTGTTTCAATGCAAGGTTGGATGTGGCTGCATTGAGGATGGGGCTGCACAGTTTTCAGTGTCCAAAATGTCCCATCTACCTCTAGATGGGACCCCCAGACCAGATAAACTGTCTGTCTTCATTTTTGAACGCTCATAGGTAATCTAGGAGTAAAGGGACCAGGGAGGACCAGAAGAAGGGCATGGGTTTGGGACAACAAATGATAACATGCAAGAAAAGGAGATGCAGGTGGCAGCACTCGTTATTTCTCTATTCAGGATTTTCATGTTGTTCAGTTGTGCTAATAGATAAGGTATCCCTGGAAACCCAATCCTTAGAATTTCCACTTTGAAAGCGCACCTGATTCCAGATATTCAAAGAGCAAGCACACATACAGGGCTGAGTACCTGCTCACGTTGATACTGCTTGGTGCCTGGACTCTAATTATGGGGAAATGAAGAAAATGAACAGTTAAGGGCGAAACACACCATATGTCCTTCTGATAACTAAGCACAGTAAGGTACCACATAAACAACTGCCTTAACCCCCCTGTTGAGTTCACATATTGGAGACTATCACATACTTCACCCTTGATTTTGTAGCTCCTGGCACTTGCTGATTCTTTCCCACAATTCTAGCATTACTACCACAGAGTTTTAATAGAAGACAATTTATCATATGTTTAGCAAAGATCCCAAAATTCAATAATTTTGTATTTATATAACTCAGTTGCCAACTTGTGGCAGCACTCAAGGTCTATCTTTGGAATAATTTTTTTAAACAGATTTTTGTACTATTTAAAATACAAAAGCTGTATTCATCCATCCATTTAACATACCTATCCCAAGTAAGTATTGTTACTCGCATTCATGGTATACTAGGAGATTTGAAAGTGTTTGAAACTATACAATGCATTATCCTGTATTAACCAAAACTATTGAAATAATGCTTTCTCATTCATCATCATTATTAACAAATTTACTATTTTTAGCTAGTTACAGGCTTATAACATTGCTGAGATTTCTGTCCTTCCTAATATGTTTTAAAAACACGTCGCTTGTTCTTGGAAAAGATAGTCAGGATTTTTGTACTTGTCTTTTGCTTCTCTTACTGATTTTCAGGGCATGTGACATTCATGTCTATGTATATAACCATCTGTTTCATCACTTTGCATTTGCTATGATCCCAAGTGTACTTTATTATGTATACAAGTAATATGTACAATTTATAATTGCTAATTTTATTTTATCACTGAATCGCTGAGTCGGATGACTTTTAGCCGCAGATTTCCGTTCTTGGTTGTGAAGCTTCTTATTATTTTTGTCCCTAACTGAACTATGCCCCTGCAGTTAGAAAGCCATGGTAAATGTTTACATAAAACCATATTCACATTAAAAAAAATTTTATTCAAGACTACAAGACTGTAAAATACTTTTCTGTTTTGTACAATATATCCACATCTTGGTGCATCAGAATGCTACAGTTAGGAAAATAAATTCATGGATGGAAGTATCTAATTGCATATTAAGTACAGTTTGTTTTATTCTAAGTGTAAAATATGGAACCAAGTATTAAGAATCATTAGTGGTATATGATAATTAAAGTCTATACATAAATGAGGATTTCTTATCTGCAAGTTTGCTGTAGAGAGCTTGCTGGATTTCTAAAACAAATCACTGGGGACTGGACAAATGATATTTACACTCTTTTAATTATCCAGTGAGATTAGTGTTTGTGGTCTATGTAAGTGGGTCACAAGCTTAGCAATGAAAATTAATTGTGCTACAGAACAGCAATGACTCATATGTTTTCTAGTCATAATTCTAATAGTGTTTTAAAGATAAGCCTCCTTAAATATTTTTTTTTTAAGAAGATCTATTAACAACATTAAAAGGGCGCTTAGAAAAAAAGAGCAGAACACCACTCTTTGTGGAAGTGGTTTCTCTCTGCATTCATCCAGTTTTACTTTGCTGTGCAATTGCTTCCATTTTCAGAGGTGGGCAGAGGCAGCCTCCATCCCGGGCACTGTCCGGCACGAAGGTACCTGCTCAGATGCGTTTTTTTCTTTCCTAAGAAAATTAGCAAATGGGGAAGGGAAGCATCTCCCCGGCGAGACACTAAGAGCCCTGCTTTTACGATCAGGTGAGTTCAGTAGACATGAGCATATCCAGTGAGGGCACATTTGTGTGCACACACGGGCAAGCCCATGCCACAGCGCCCCGGGTTCATTGCTTTGCAGCGTTCTCACTCTCCGACCCTGCTGGCACAACACGATCCTCTGCCTGTGTCAGCAAGGGCTTCTGCCACGTGCTGGGGCTTCTGCCTCTTTTTCCTTTTCTTTTCTCCCCATGCAGAGGAGGCTCGGAGTCAAATGCTTTTAAGGAATTACCAGCCTCCTCGGGTTCTTTTTCTTTCATTACACCCATTCGTTTTAGATATTACATTAGTTCCATTTCCACAGTCATAGTTACACCAGTATATCAGCATTTCCCACTTCAGCTGTTTTCAGTGGATTAAAAATTAGTCATAAATATTGTTTCATGATCAAATTCAGCATAACTTGCTTTACAGGTCAAGCAAACACATTTTTCTTCCACAGATTAAATGCAAAATCTGTTTGATCATATTCAAGTCATTCCACTTGTTGAAAAAAACATTTAGGTTTATTAATTTGGAGACACTGTGCCAAGTTCTGCTTTTATTTCTACCACTGTTAATCCCGAGCAACCTAGTCATATTTAGTGGTTTACCCTAAATGCATACCTTTATAAAACAGTCAAAAATTGGCCCCTTTTTAACTCAAAAAGAAAGAAAGAAAAAGAAAAGGAAATAATGAAAAACAGAAAAAAAAAACCAAAAATATGGATTGATTAGAAGAAAAATGTGTGTGTTCATTTCATGGTCAAAATGATGATTAGACTTTGTTGTTACAATACTTTCCCAAGGAAGGAAGGTAATTGTAAATATAATTCCCACTGATACATCCATAATTCCAGTTCAGCCACAGACTCAGTTTATTTGTATTTGAATTACTGAATAGCAAGGGAAAATGGGTGTCTCAAAGAGTAAGGCTGACTCTTCTGAGTAAATGGCTTTTATATGTGATAATAGTGATTTACATGCAAGGAGTGTTTCTGTACTATGCCCCAACATCAAGATCACAAGAAAGCCTTTCAGATAACTACAAATGTCCTGGACCCTGACAAGTTCTAGCTGGTGCAAAAGGCATATTGCAAGATGAAGATGGTGAGGCCTTCTCAGCCAAGCCTGTTGCTCCAGAGCACGATGCTATAATAGCTGGAGGGGCTCAGGAACCCTGTAAGCCGAGACTTCTGAATCAGGTGGATCAAACACCCCTAGGCCCATCACTCACAGCAGTTGCTCAGCAGCTTTTTAATTTTGCAAACACTGAAGAGCTGTTCCCAGGGAGGTCTCAGTCCGTTGCACATTACTCAGAGGATTTGAGGATTCCACAGCTTTATAAATCCTTTAATTAAAACTCCTCCAAACACATTTCAAGACAGGCCATGGAGTTCTCAATAGAGGTGCGTAAGTTAACTGTTCTTCCCATTTCCTAGTGAAAATCCCAACAGCTTTTCCAGGTGACAGTAGCCACCTCTGCTACCAAGCTGCATTTGTTGGCACCTTTTTGAATTTCCGCATAGTCATATATCTCTCTGACATGAATGTACCTGCTGCCTTCTGTTTGATGGCTGTGCCCCTGACAGATTCCTCCTCCAAGATCCAGCAAGGAAACCCTTCCAACCCAAATGAAGATCAATAGCACTGCACCAAAAGTTTTGATAAATACTTTTGATCATCCGATAATGACCAATTGCTCCAGGAGAGCACAGTAATTTTGATGACAGTCATTTATCAAACAAGGGAGAAGAGAAGCTCGGACCTTTATAGCAAAGTCAGCCTTCCCACTTCAGCAACTATATTTTATTTGACACAGTATAGGCCAGCAAAGAGAACCTCTCCTATCCTGCTAAGCATCATAGGTAAGACTCTGAGAAGACTAAGAGTGAGCAGCATGAACATTACCTAAGTGATGCTCTTTGTCTACACGGTTTGTGTCCTTTTCAGTTCATCTGATGTCTGAAGGAGATTAGCAGTAGACATTAAGAAGCAATAGCCAATGCCCAGCGCTCAGGCAGTCACAGAAACGCTGCTGTCTGTGCAAATGCTGAGCCTGTCAGGCTCTTCATTGTCTTCTGAAACCCGCTTGGCTAAATCACAGTATCACAGAACCACAGAATGGTTGAGGTTGGAAGGGACCTCTAGAGATCATCTAGTCCAGCCTCCCTCTCAAGTAGGGACACCCAGAGCATGTGGCACAGAGCGGCACCCAGGAGGGTTTGGAAGATCTCCACAGAAGGAGACTCCACCACCTCCCTGGGCAGCCTCTTCCAGGGCTCTGTCACCCTCACAGGAAAGAAGTTCTTCCTCACATGGAGATGGAACTGCCTGTGTTTCAACTTGTACCCATTGCCCCCTGTCCTGTCACTGGCCACCACTGAGAAGAGCTTGGCCCCTTCCTCCCTACAAGTCCACCATGTGGCTAAAGTGCCCACAGGAGGAGGAATCCCACCGTGGGGAATACAGAGCTGGCACCTGTACACCTCTCATATGCTGAGTTGGCTGTGGCTTGGGTACGGCCAGCACATCCTGACTTCTGGGGAACTCAACAAAACGAAGCCGCGGTTTTCCCAGCTTTCTGCTGGAAATGTAGGACCTGTTCCAGATGGTTTTGCCACAAAGCGCAGTACCCCGACTGACCTGAGGGGGGAAGTCACGTAGAGGGAAAAATGAGGCCCTGAGGTGCTTTTCTGAAGCACCAAAACCGAGAACCTCACCAAGAGCCCAATGTAGTGCCACCGTGGAAATGGTTCTGGAGGGGCCCTGCCGCTGTCCTCTTCCTCTGACACCTGGGGCTTGTCCATCTGCCCTCTCTCAAGGTGTTAGTGAACAAGGGGAATATTCTTTAATTTCTGTGATTCAAAATGATAACTTGTCTCAGAACGTGTGGCAGGCAGTGAGTTGACAATCTTTGAGTTACCACAGACAACCTGAGCAAGATTTGTGACCCAGAACCCTTTGACATAAGAGGGGATGAATAGTTGTTTCTTTTGTTAGCTCATCATCAAATTTCATGCCAGTTCCTCACAAATCTTCATGTGGCTTCCAGATGAGAAGTGACTTAACTGATTCCTGCAAGTTTTCAAGCTACACACAGGCTTGAGTAAAATGCCCTGAATTTTAAGCATAGTGATTGGAAACTCCTGAGACAAACCTACTTTCCTTTAACGGAAGAAGATTGTACTAGGCCTCATCCTTCATATATAAACACTGCCTCTGGAGCCGCTTGTCTGCAGAACCTGCTTCTCTATCTTCATTTAAGCATCTCCGTGGGGTTTTGAACTGCTGCCTGCACTTACAAAATCTAAGTCAGATTTCACATGCTGGGGATTCTGGTCTCTCCAGGCAGAGGTCAAGTGTCTATAAGCACGCAGCATCTACAGCAGGGATGCTTCAGAGGTGCACACATACATCAATACCTTTGTTACGTCTTAATAATGTATGGAGCGCTTTTACTTTAGGCAGTAGCTGCTATGCACTTAGCTTGTCCCAAGACAGTTCTCAAAGACAGCGCTATATACACGCTATATACATACACATACAGCCCACCTGTTATCACGAATGGCAGGGAGCATACTGATGAATACATTCAGATTTCAGGTCCTCAGTTTTATTTTCTCTGGTTGCAGTTTACTATCATAGTATTAAGACTATTAACCCTAAAAGCCACCTGTAAAAGCTTTAATCTAATCCTTGTTAAGACTATGTTGATACTGTAAGTACAGAGGGGAACAAACAGCAAAGGAAAAAAAAAAAGAAAAAAAGAGCATGGATATATTTCCCATATAATTCCTGTTTTAATGAAAATTAATTAAATAAATGAGGAGCTTAAGTGAGCTGGCAAGCCATCAGCTCTGATGGATTCTTGGCAGAACGGCGTCCAGCTCGGTCTGCGAGATGGGGTAACGTGGGAGCCAGGTGGCTCTCGCCCTGCTTGCGGCCCTGGTCCCCTCAGAAGGCTCTTACACGCTTGGCTCTTCCCTAGTTTGGCCAACACCAGCATTCCTAATACGCCAGGCAGCAAGGCTGAAGAGGCCAGTTAAATAACTGGTCAAGAATATTGTGTAAGTTCTACTTCCTTCTTAATACCTCTTGCTCATGCCAGTTTTATCTTGGAAATCAACAGTCTCCAATGATGAAAACACATCCTCGAGTGATGGAAAAAGCAGACTTGAGTGATTAATTCAGTGTGTAAGTTCCAGACAATCCAGATCCATGGATACAAATAAATACATGGATACAACAATGGAGGTTTTTAGTACCCCTTCCTTTTCTCCACTCTCCTGCCTCATAGCCCTGCTGTATCTACACAGATGCACTAACATGTGTGCATCTTAATAATTGTAAACTTGTACAATGTAAATGGTGACAAAAAAAGGCTTTTACAACAATTACTTTTCTACACTACAGCATGTTAGTCTCACTTTAGAGGGCTGAAGTTCTGCACTGCGCTGCCCAGTCCTTCCCAGTCATGATGTTAGGCTCATCCATGACCTTCTGATTCTGGGATTCAGTATTCAAATCCCCTTTTACCTCCAAAAATACATCCTCTTCATTTTTTAAATCCCTCCTAGTTTATAAAGTGTGAAAGCAACTCAAAAGAAACAAAACAAAAGTTTCTACCTGCATTTCTTATTATTAATCTGCATATATATTATGCTTACTTTGATGCCACAACAAAGGCTTTTTATTCTACATGATGTTTTATAATGATTTATTTTCTGTGTACTTGATTCTAATGTTTAAAAGACTCTACAAACCCTTTAGTCATGAAAATTAAAAAAAATAAATAAAAAAAAGGTTTGTCAATCATGTTTTGGCAATGACCTTTCTGTTGAATAACATCTCCTGCAGTCAACAGCTCTGCATGCAGGGGTCGAAAGATATCTTAGCTTTTCATTTAAAACATTAGTTTAAATATGTTAATACTCTCTTCAAAAGAAACACTGTCTGTCCTAGTGTCAGACCCGAGTGCTTCATGCTCATGAGTGTCATCAGGATCTTCTGATCAATATTTAAACACATAACTATCAAACCCCAGCTAAGTGTTTCTTCCTGCCAGTGGTTTCTGGCAGTGCACACAAGATTGCCCATTTTGTAGCTGCCTTCACAAACACTGCAACTCTGACCAATGACTTTTATGTCCAAAACAAATATCTATCTGTTTCCAGTGCAAACAACAGTGCAATTCCTTCAGCCATGGACCTACAGCTTCTGGACATATCCCACTGTATTTTTCAGTGAGCTATTTTTGACTTTTTAAAAAACATCTTTTTAATATTTTTTTTCTACTTAGGTTCATTTATTCCTGCATCTCGCATTTCTAATATATCAGCTAGAGTTTCCATACCTAGGTAACCCATGCAGCAGATGTAACATCTCTTGTTGCAAGGATATAAACACAACCAGTCCCTTCCACTCCAACAAAACTCCAACTAAAACAATTTTCCTTCAAAGTTATCACAAGAATTGTGTAGAACAACCATAAATGAAACCTTTGTCACATTTAGAAAGTTGGACTGCTGTGTCTACTGCAGTGACAGACCACCTTTTCTCAAAGGCTGAGGAGTTTTTCTCAAATACAGGTACATAAGGTACACAGGGTTGTGCTAAGTCAGACTATAGATAAAACTAGTAAGCGTGCTGTGCTCCCATGCCAAACTCCATCTCTTTTTCTTGCAGACATAACTGCTGTCAAATAAACATGAAATCTATATCATGTTACTTCAGGGGAATTGCTGCACTCCATATCAAGCCTCTTCGAGGGCTAAGCTTCAAGGGTCTCACTCATTGCTTTCCACCCATTCTGCAGCTACTTCTCCTTCCTTTAACATCAGGTATAAATAAACAAGACTTTTTCAACAAAAAATCCCTGTTGAACAACATATATTAAACATCAAAATACTTTTCTTTTTAAATAAGGCTATGAAAACTGCCATCTCCAAACATCTCTAGTGCTGACCTCTATCAGCAACATTAGCCAATGCATAGGAAAAATAAGAAAAAGTAGTTTGGAATTGTGATGCAGAAGTCATTTTATTTTATATTTTATTTTATTTTATTTTATTTTATTTTATTTTATTTTATTTTATTTTATTTTATTTTATTTTATTTTATTTTATTTTATTTTATTTTATTTTATTTTATTTTATTTTATTTTATTATTTTTTTAAACTCAGGAAAGAATTTCTGTAGATCAGGAAGGAAAAAACCCACACTCTTTCTGTACCTCAGTTTCCCTTTCAGAGAAAAGTAAATTATAAAACTGAGCTCCATTTCAAAGGTAAATTACAAAGCTTTACTAATTCATGCAGTGTCATGTGTCAAGAACAACTGAGTGCTGGTGTTGTATAGTCTGCACTGTTACTACACATTAACTTATACTTTGCTATTAATGGTAGTGCCTATCCAGGCAGCCTATCCAGAGAACAGCTCTGTTACACTAGCACAAACATGTAATAAAAAAGAGAGCCCGGCTTGCACTGCCGAGGAGTGGGGAGCAGAGCAGTGCTCCTTGGTCCTCTCATCCCATCTGGATGAAGCAACTTTCCCATGAAGTTCCTCTTTTCCTCTCCTCCTGCTCTCCCATCCTTACTGCATTTCTGGTTATATTTTACTATTATCAGAGCTATTCAAAGGGCCAGTTCTGAGGCTTCCCATGAGCTGGTTATTATTGGAAGGCACTGTCTTGTCCATTAACCAAGGGAACAGGCAAAACCACAGCCAGGAAGTCAATGTGAAGGATGCAAACATTTGTTTTGACTAAGCTCTAAATGGGTGCAGCTTGAGGCAGCCAAGGCAAAAGTAAATTCCCTTTTTTTTTCTGATACGGAAAAGTTTAGGGAAGAAGAGTGATACACAGGAGAGAGCTATGATAAATTATCTTTAAGTTTGCACTCTCTCTCTGCATGCTGCATAGCCCTCAGGAGCATAAGTTAATGTTCCAGTAAGATGAAAAAGAGATAGAGTTTTGGGAGCTGGTGCCACCTATATCCACAGTGAATATCAATGTCATTTATTTCACCTGACATGCTTATACAAATATGTTAAACTTCAAGAAAATTAGCTTTTCATCTTGCTCTGGAAAGCTGAATTAGAGTTTTGGAAAGAAACCAGAGAGCAATTCTTTATTTGCTAGAAAGCAGCCACCAAAATAAAGTGCTTCTGCGAAGAGATTCACTGATCAAAGAGGTTTCGATCGGAGTTTTGAGGGCTTTGTGCTTGGCGCGGGTGCTGTGTGGGTGCTTGGGTGCTTTGCCTTCCTCTTGGCCTGTTTCCATGCCCCGGAGCTCGGATCGCCGCCTGTGGAGCCATGGGGCACAAGGGAGGGCCCCAAGCACCTACATCCCGGCACTCACTGGTTCAGGCTATTAACTGAAAAGGGAAGCAGGATCCGGCCCCTAAAGCACTGGACACTGGTCACTGGTTTATCCAGTCTGGTTTATCTTGGTCCAGAGCCAGCAAGCAGCAAGTGCTCTGCATTGGTGGCAGGCCCAGGTTGGGTGACCCACAAATGAAGCCCCGGCAGCTCCCGGAGCTCCCGGAGCCCCTCGAGCCGCTCTTGTCAGATTTAAGCACTTTCGTGCTCAGAGGCGGGCGAGATGCAAGGCTACACAATCATTTTACAGCCACCTCTCACATAGCTCCCGGAGATTTCTTCCATTAAGCTAATCCCCCACTGCCGCCCGCGCACGCAAACCCGCGCTATGGAAGTAAATTCCGCAATTAGCTGCCTAAATCCTGCACTCCCACGTGGCGCGCTCGGAGCCGCGGCGGATGGCCCAGGGAGGGACAGCCCCGTCCGAAGCAGGCCGCTCGTGCCCGCCTGCAGTGCACAGGCCTCAGCGAAAGGCCCTGGCGAGAGGCAGCCAGGCAGGGGCCACCTCCCAAAACCCCAAGTCCGACACGTGCCTTCAGACACGAAGCAGTTAACGCAAAGTGTTCGTAATTAGGCTTCCTATTAGCTCGCAATTAAGGTGAGCAGGGGAGGCGAACGCTCGCACCTCTCCCGCGCTGATATCCCGGCCTTGCTGGCTGGCAGGCTCCACGAGGCAGCAATGCATCCTTGTCAGAGGGACCAGCTGTCCCTGCTTAGGTGAAACAGTCCCTTTTTTGTCATCCTGTCCCATTAAAATAATTTATCAACTCCGATGCATTTTAGTAGGGGCTAATGGTGCGACCCTGTTTTCCCTTCAAATGTCCCTCTTAATTAGTTCTATATATTGTTGTCTGTGTTGTATGGTAAAATATTTGGCAACTTTTCTTTTTCTCTTAATTCTTCCAAATTAAGATCGAATTAGCTGAATCCCCCTCACACACACAACAAAGGCTCCAACGCAAAAGCCTCCTGGAGGTGCTAGGTCAGAAAGCTACTTTATTCGCATAACAACTGTGCCACTGGATTATTTTGTCTCTCCAAATACGTGACATTTAATTGCTTTGGGGGCAGATGTCTCTGCCCCACTCTGCTGGATGGAGTCCAAACGAGTCCACCATATATCACAGACCTATGTTTGTTTTTATGGAGAGCAGGCACAGAGAAAAGCATAAAGGTACCAATAACACTCTTAATATATCTTTTTCAGTTGAAAAAGATCTTTTCCTGAAAATATTTTGAACTAGAGACTAATGCTAGGTAGGCAGTCTGTGGAAGGGTTTGCTCTGACAGCAAACCAGACCCTAGCAAAGATTAGACCAAGTTTTCACATCTTTTTGTAAGTTACTGAGCTAACATGTTTTTATAAGTTGCTGAGCAAGATTTGACGGACATTATTTTCTGGATCATCCTTACCAACACATAGAAACCTCTACTGTTGCTTTGAAGGCTGTTTCTGCTACTTGTAAGGCTATCACAAAGCACAGGATGAATCTGTCCCTATATATTAAAATAACACCTTAAACTACTGCCGTGAAAAAGGGCATATTTAAAAAAATTTTTGATATTTAAATATCTTCTTAATAATAAATATCTTCTTTGTAGCCCTTCACATTTAGAGAGTAATACAGTAGCTTTTTTGTTTATAGAAAGATTTGGAACATTTTTTAACTTCCTGAGAATTTCACCTCCTAGGGTGGAGCCATGTATTGGCTGATAAGGATGTGGAAAGCTACACATCTTTGGGTTTTCCTTTCTACCATGACCCAGAATATGTACACAAAACAAGGCAGTGTTTTCATAGGGTACTTCAATCTCCCTTAAACACCTCAAAAATCTCCAGACAATAAATATCTAATATGCTACAGCTGAGAAAGCTAATTTTCAGCTTGGCTCACGTTTCCTGCGAATATGAAAGCCACAGGCCGCGTTCACACCCTGTCGCTGATGTTGTTCCTGCTGATGGTGCAGAAGATCCCGTTAGCGTCAGAGCGGCGCAGACGCCCTCACCTCGCCTGGTGCTTAGGGCCGAGCGGAGCCCTCCTCGCTCCGCAGGCAGAGCCTAGGGTTGCCATCAACAGCATCAACCTGGGCCGCCTGCGAGGTGCCTCGCATCTTCCTCTGGGACTGAGAAGCGCCTCACGCCCGAGGAAAGCTGAGCCATCTCTGCAGATGTAGAGGGTGAGTGGGGAGGTGAGACTGATAGAAGTGGTCCAAACCATGAAGGTCTTAGTACTTCAGAAAATAAAAAGAACCTTCAAAATACCTACATCTTTATGAAGGGGCCATTAAATACATTTAAAATGTGGTCTTTACTTACTTTTGAAAAATCACTGCCAGGGTGTGCTTTTGGTCATTATTACTTAGGAAGTCTTCCTAAGCCTAATGTGGAGACAGTCAATTAAATCAATATGAAGATGTGTCAAAGACGGGTATTTACATCATCTCCCCATATGCCCTCTCCTCTCCTCACCTGGAAAGGGTCTTTCTCAAATACTAGCACCTGAAAGATGTAACCTGGGGAACACTTCCACCAGGATGGGGGTTTCAAGATGCACATTAAGAAAGGGAGGCAGAACTGACTTCCTCAGCCCAACCAGTGTTGACCACTGTTGGGCAAGAGTCAAAGCTTTCTGTGACATCCCTGCTGGTCACTGTTGTAAACAGGGAGCAAACACTAAGGGGCCCAAGAGTTGTAAGAACTGAATGGGCACCAAGGTTTCCCTCAAACCTTCTCTTCTTGTAAGGCACCACTTTCCACCCTCTAGTGGAAAGCACAGCTCACCGCAGGGTTTCCAGCTGATTTCCTCACATCCCATATGTTCCTTGGCAAGAGGGAAGAACTGGCTCATTATTCAGAAAATTGACGGATGCCCAGATTCATCAGTCAGCCCGTCGTGAAAGGCTTCCCTGTCAGCTCGGTTATTCAGGGGCTCAGCTCTAGCACGGCTCCAACTTTGTTTCAAAGAACTTCTCTTTTGTTCCTTTAAATTTAAATAAGTGAATTCAGTCAGCTTGGTAAGAATAAGGTAACAGATATACACCTACAGGAGGACTCCAAAGTCTACCCTTCACACGATACCTCTTAAATCACAGTATTACACGAGTCTCATGCTAAGATACTTGTGTGCAATACTCTGCAGCTAGGACACAGGGGCTGTGAAAAAGAGCCTATTTTTCTCTGGGTAGGTGAAAGATCACTGAGATTCATACCAAAAGGAAGGTATGGCAGAAATTCCTTGAGGGATACCAAACCATTAGGATTAAACAAGAGAAAATGACATTTGAGATGGATTTCCAAAAATAAATCACTTATCTAGAGGCTATGGTAAGAAATTTTACCTAACATCATTTCCATTTGTGTCCAAACTGTTATGAGAAATTACACACGTCAGTCTGCATTTCTAGATAAATAAGCACGAACTCATGTAAAAATTTGCTGTATTGTTTGGAATTATTGTCCTTTACCATAACACACATTAATGATGACACTAAGAAGTATTTTTATACGATTTACTTTGTTAAGATCTCAGATTGTTTTCAGATCAGACACTGGCACCAGGGACCCTGGTTCTGTCCCTACAAACGCAAGAGAGCTTTCCCCCGTGTCCTCCTGGCCAAGCAAACTGGCAGATATTTTGCATTTTGCTTAATAATAATCAAACCACACACAGCTTTGACTATTCTTATCTGTTTTACGAAGCTGATAATACTGCCAGCGGCTGGAACTTTTCTATGTTTTTTTGCAAAACATCCTGGAGTCTTTAACTTCCACCTGGAGAGCCACCAGAGACAAACAAAAAGGACCTTGGGTTTAATGTCTCATCTAAAGGATATTATAATGTGTTGGCCTCATTATTCACAGCAGAAAGGGCCTTTGTCATGGTCAGATGGCTTTAATGTGTTTCGTATGCTACATAAATTCAAACTTGATGGCTCATTTATTTGTTGGATTGCAGCGTTATTCAACCTAAATGAAGCCTTGGTATTTACTAATAATTTGAGCTCTGGCTCTTGTTTATTTAAATCCACTATTTCCTCTCTTGCCCATATGAAGTACAGATTCCAATAAGTTAAGGAATATCAGAGGGGCACAAAAAATGCAGAGAGAAGAGCTTTTAGTTTGTTGATAATTATTTATCCAAGCCTGGAAAGATTAGTATTCCAATATTGCAATTTCTGACATCAATTTTCTCAGGGTCAGAAACAACTTCTCAGACTTCAACTAAGCCTCAGAATACCCCCATGAGGAAGTGAGTCATTGTTATCACCACGCTGCAAAAGGGCAAATTGGAGGCAGTTGAGGTTACGTAGCTTATTCCACGTCACCAAAAACACTGAATAAAGTGCATCCAAAATCCAGATCTGCCATTTAATCTTAGGACTGTATTTCTTGTTAGGATGTAACAATTTTCTTTGGCAAAACTGCTCACAACAGCTATCTAGCTATGTGGTCACACAAACCCAAATCACTCAGAACACAAAGATTTTCTTTTATAAATACGACTGCAATAAAAAACAGTATAACTATATGGTCACGTCTAGTATCCATCTTCTATTCTCAAGGAAATTTATCTTCAGATTTTTTTTTAATTTGAATTGCATAATTGAATTCAAGCTGAACTCCCCAAAGGCAGATTTCAAAGCCCCTACCCAGTTGGATACTGTCAGAACAATCTTAAGATTCAAAATCATCCATTAAATCAAAACAAAGCCAAGAATTTCACCTTGCCAGGTTATATCTAGCCAAAAGTATGAGTAAATATCTGTAACCAGAGCAAAAGATACTCCGCGATAGAAACACACAACCAGATTTTAATAAACTGAATAACCATAAGAATCCAGATTGATAAACAGATTCTCTCTGAGTGGAAATGGATCCACATGCCTAATTCACCGCAAAGAAGCGCATAAATACAGCATAAATACCAAACATACTAATATAGCTCACACTTTGAAATTATATACATGAACTAATTTTGTTTTCCTTTCTCCACTGACATAAATGGAGAGTAACTCCAAAAATTAGAAACAAAAATGGTTCTGGCACTGGACACTGGCATTCCTTGGCCAGTTCTCCCTGTCAAGTTTTTTTGTATGAAACAGGTGTTGCTTGCTGGATCTCCAGCCAGTTAATGATTTGTCACCCTATCAAATAACTTTTCAAGTGATTTATTAAGTGATTAGGAGTCTGTTCGGACAAACCAAATAGACTTTGTTATTACAGCAGCAGAAATTCAGCCCGTTAGCCGAAGGGAAGGGGCATTTGGAAAACAAAATCCTTATTCAACTATTTTCCCTTTCCTCTCAGAATTACAAACCCCTTTAGCTATGACTTAGAAATCTAGTTTTTGTTGTTTGCTTGTTTCCTTTTCTCTTCCCTTGCACAGCTCTGTCAGTGTCCAGCTTTGTATGGAATGGATACTGATGCAAACAGCTAGAAACTCCAGGAGATTTCTTGGCTCTTCTCCTCTTAAGTGAATGGCCTGGAGAAGTTACCTCCTTAGCAGCTCCAGGACAGCCTCAGTCAGGCAGCTTGTGCCATTACAGCTTCCAGGGGCAGCTTTTTGTCTCCTCGGAGCTGCTGTTTGTGCTTCATTAGCTCGGGTTGCCTCCCCCCTCACCAAGCCCACCAGTGTACTTATATTAAGGGGGTTCGGTTAAAATGTCATCAAAACCGCACCACTTCAGAAAGGCACCATTGCTTAAGGGCCAGCATCTAAGGCCTTTTAAGGGCCGATACGATACCTTCAGTACTATATAGGAATGTGCAAGTTACAAGAAGATATGAAATGCAGACATTTTCAGTATGTTTAAAAGTAGCATTGAATTACACTCCTTAGGTGTTGATTTTATTATGTTGTAGTTATACTGTTCATAACGCGTGCCAGCCCAGCAGCAGTGCACAAGTCTTCTGAGGTGAGCAAGAGATCTGGGTATTGGGTATTTCCTTCTCTGGAGGTCTTCCAAACCCGCCTGGATGCCGCCCTGTGCCCCGTGCTCCGGGTGTCCCTGCTGGAGCAGGGGCTGGACTGGATGATCTCTAGAGGTCCCTTCCAACCTCAGCCCTTCTGCGACTCTGTATTCCGCAGCGGATGAGGCTTTTCCTGCCACGACTGCGGTGCTTTCCCCAGGTAAATCACAACGCTGCCTTGGCCGTGCCCCAACCTGCCCCCTCGCAAGCCCGACCTCCCCATGGCACTGTTGAGAAGTGCCCCTCGCCAAGGTGCAGCCCGGAGTCTTCTCCGAGATCGGCCCTTTCGTAACTAGCCCAGCACAACATCCAGGAGAATTACTCAGCCTCGCTCCAGTTAACAAAATTTGGTAATCCTCTAATAGAAACATCCAATCTGTATCTGGCTTCCACAAAGCACTTCATAACCTTATAATCCACACTTTTAATAACATCTGCAGGCTTTGAGAGTAAAATCTCGCAAGTGACAAACACATGATGACTCACGGGAGGGAAACCTGGGAGCTGAAGATGGGAGGCGAGTTTGCAGCAAAATAAAAAGGGCAGTTTCAAAGATAACAGGTTTTTCTCTCTGCTGTTTGCTCTATGTATTATAACAACATTTTCTGATGCATGCAAAGGGTGGCCTTCCCTTCAGCAAGGCCACTGTGAAATATCCACTGTATTTGTATTCTTTTGTTACAGGCATCCTAATAAGAGTGGGAAGAGCCACCAGTCCACGGATTTCTCCACGTATCCCAAGAAGCAGCTGCTTAACCTATTTAACTGGAACCGAAAGCCTCAACATTCATAAAGCAACCCAGCAGGAGCCTTATTTTGAACAAATGTGTACCAACTTCATGGGGAAAATCTGCACCAGTAAACCTCATTATATCTAATGGAATACTATTAAAAACTCCATGCCCTGAGAGTTAAAAACCTTTCTGTAAGCAGGTGGCATTCTCAGCCTTGTTTATTAATGCATACATTGGATCTGGGAAAAATGTAGTCTCTTTGTGGTGGTGGGTTTTTTTTTGTTTTTTTTTTTTCCTCATATCTATTCTGTCCTTTTCTAGGCCCAAACACGCTGCTTCTGAGGGCTGCTCACATCCTCTGTACTGCTGGGCTGGAACTAATGGGATTCACCTGGTCTGAAAGCAGGATCAGCAGAGCTGCTCTGCACCTCGGCAGGGATCCTAAATCCCGACGCCTCCCTAAGAAATACCCTTCATCTGCCCACCTAAGAGAGGAAACAGGCAGCAAACCTGAGGGTCAGGCATGAGCACCCTCAGGCGGGAGCAGCTCTTCCTATTTGCTCTCCCCCAGGATGTCCTCCTGGCCTTAATTATTTGCTGAGATGGAAAGATTACTCTGGGAGGAATTCATATGGAAACATTCACCTCAAATTGTGTACAAAATATTCAGAGTGGATTTGTTCAGTGTACAAAATATTGACGGGAACAATCTTATCTTAAGATGAGTCATTCAGAAAGTAAAATGGCTTTATTTAATTTTTCTAAAAATTAGAGGCCCATTTGACAGTTTGAGAAAACAATCCTAACAACTCATACTAAAATGTCAAAATGATTTTAAACAAGGTAAGAAAATCCTTGTGTTCATAATCCCCGCAACATCTGATCTCAGAAAGCATTCTCCACGGGGGGAACTTAAATATGTGCACAGGCTTATGAAAGCTGCATGAAACCAAGAGATGTTAAGGTCAGATGAGGGACCTGGAACCTCTGAAATTTCAGATTGTAAATAGGATTTAGGATCTTGTACTTTCACTGAGACAACAAAAATGGATATAATTAACACACACTGTTAAACTTCATTAGTCTCCCAGGGTTTGAGTTATACTTACAAAATCAACCCATTAGAATAAATATAGCTAAAAAGGTGGGGAGCCACTTTACCATGAAAACAATTTTTACTCTACAGAAAAAAGAAAATGTTTCTTTTCCTTTTCTGCTATTCTGAAAGATACAAATACAGCAATTATTTCCACAAACCTTTTTGAAAAGCATTCAGGCTTCCGGGCCCTGATCTACTCGGCGCAAGTTTCAAAGGAGACTGGAATCCAGCAAGATCAGTGGTGAGGGGCCTGGTTTGAGGAGGCCTCCAGGCCCAGCTCTCCTGCACCCTGCAGCGTTCACAGGGCAGGAGACTTCCACAGCCAGGGAGCCACCACGCGGGTGACACTCTGGCCCCAGCACAAACACTGTCCCTTGCTTCCCAACATGCATGGGCAGAGCCAAGGGCTGTTGCCTTTCACAGCTCCTGGCCCGTGAGAGCGACCCTTGCAGCTGGGTGCTCAGCAGAGCAGGATCTGCCCTCCCACCTCAAGGCCTGAGGGGCCTCTGTTGGATGAGGATATGGGATGGGATCCCTCAGCTTCTGCTGAGGCCCAGCCTGCCCCGTGCAAAGCAGAGGTTTTGGCACCTGCGAGACTTAGCAAGAGTTTACATCCTAATTGGAGGCTTCTTGTTTGGGATGGGAGCGCCAAGGTCCTGCTGGGTTTGGAAACAAAGACTCAAGAATTTTTCCTTAGCAACTCAACAGGCACACATGCTTCTGCACCAAAACACAAACTTGGGAACACACAAAGCTTTCCTGATTCTGGCGAGTTGTACCTCACTGGCAATATTATTGAGGACAGCAAGGAATTCGGACAAGTTCAGGGACTCTTAGAAACAAGCGCTGCTTGCAAAAGCGAAAAGGATCATAAAAGTGAAGCATTGGAAACGTCCTTAATCTGCGGTACTGCAGAAGAGAGCTAGACGTGGGGAGGAGGTGTGCCTACAAAGTATGTTTTCATTAGGTTTGGATGCCTGATGAAGGTTTCAAACATCACATAGGTAGTTCAACAAAGACACTTGGTCTCTCCAAGTGGAATAGCAGCAACGTGGATACACTGAGATAGCTCCAGTGGAAGACACAGAGTCCACAACCTCTGAAGGCTCGGGAGGATCTGTGAAGCTCCAGGAACCTGGCAAAGGGCAACTGTGCTGCCCAGCTTGGCAAAGGAAGGGGAAATAAAAGCCATGAAATCAAGGCACAACACTCCAGGAAAGGCAAAGTTCTTGTATTCACCTGGAAGTCAGAAATGGAAATGAATAAAAGAGGAACTTATTGCTGCCCTTCTATGAGAGGATGACAAGCCTTGCAAATACAGAAGTACACATATATCTTGACTCTAGCTGCTGTTTCACATGACGTGGGGAAAAACGTCTTGCTCACACTGCTATAGAGCAGGTACAGACACCGCGAGGGCCCTGCGTCCACAGGAGGCACAGGAGCACAGCCTGCGTAGGGCTCGGCAGAAGTTCCTCTTTGATCTGGCTTTTGCTCAAACACTTCCATTAATGATTTGGATGACAGAACAAAAAGTAAGCTTATTAAATTCACAGCTGACATCAAGCCTGAAGGGCTGTAAATACTCTGTAGGGAAGGATTTGAATTCAAAATGATCACGACAAGCTGGTGAGACAATAAAAGGTGGGGAAAATCAAAAAGGAGAAAACTTAGTTAAGACAAAGCTAAAACTCCATATTTGGCAGAACTAGCCAAGTACATAAACACAAAATGGAAGCAACCACGTAGAGAGCAATTAGGTAGGAAAGGATCAGGTGTTATAGTCGATCATAAGCTGAACAACATCACGCTGTTGTGGAAAAGGCAAATATCACAGTGCGATACCGGCAGCAACAGAGCTCGCAAGGCAAGTGAGGCAGTCCCTACTATTCAGCTGAAGTGCTGAGGAACTGGCACATTTCTTTTTTGGAAAAAAATGTGCAGACGGTCCATAGGAAAAGATGATCTACCCAGTTTAGGAACCCTGGAAATGTAGGAGGAAAGTTCAAACCAAACCCAAAACTCTAAAAGGAGGTAGAGTGAAGTCACAGGCCACAGTAGCTTCTCCCTTAGGAGCAGCTTGTATGAACAGGACAGACAAGCCCAGGCCCAGCTGCTCTGTGCCCGAGACACAGACCCAGAGCCCTACACTGGGTGCAGCAGCTCTCCCTGCCATGGGGAGGGTTTCCTACTTCAACTCCAGTCCCACAGCCAGTCAGAAATGCCTAGCACAGCAACGTGTCTATAATCCAACGCTTCTCAAGAAGAAAGTGGAATACTGCATTTGGAGGAACCCAATATTGTATCCCAATACTGCAAAACCTGAAATTATTTTGCAAGAGTACGGGTTTACCACCATAACCTTCCACAGAGACAAGACAAAATGTTCTTCAAAGCCTAAAGCCCCACAAACATATCAGACGTAGGCCTGATTGCCTCTTACCTCCTACCCTAGTTGCTGGAATACCTGTTGAGGTTCCAGTCCTTCCGAACCAAGGACTTGGACCTCACCCTCACCAGGGGTATGCACAAAACTAGATTTATTCTTACTACGGGACCTTGCCATCTCTCTTGCTGAAGTTTAGCCCTCATAGCAGTGCAAGGCTCAGTGGGACAGTGAGAAGAAGCAAGACTGACTAGACAGACACTATTCTATAATCCCTGGGCACACAGATACACGTCTGGAAGGGGAAGCAGCCCTCTTTCTCTCATTGCTTCTGGAGCTGGATAAGGGCCCAGCTGCTCGCCCTAGTTTACACTCCTGTCACAGCACACATCCATTTTTCTCAGGCTTGCTGAAGGCACAAGCCTTCTGGTTTACAACTTAAACCTCAGAAAAAAGCCTTGAGAAATGTGAGCGAATTCCAGATGCACAGGGAGGCTCTTCAGAGCATCCTGATTATCCTTCTTGTAAGATAAAGCACAAGAAATCTTCCTAAATATCCTGTCTTGAGGCCATTCTCCCTTCTGCTCTGAAGAGCCCTTGAGTTTCTGCCCCATCCCGAGCTGCTCCTGGGGCTGGCCCAGCAGCCAGCACTGGCCACATGGGCTGCTTCCAACAGGACCTTCCCTCTTGGGCCAGTTATCCTCACCATGGAGGACCTAACTGTCCAGCAGGATCACACTGAACTCATACAACACTTACACATAGCTCCCTAAAAATGCAAAGGACACCAGGGAGTAAAAAACAAACAAACAAACAAAAAAAAAACCTATAACCCTAACCTTGTTCTGCAAAATGACACCCAACTAATGGTCATTTCTCCATAAGCTACCCGAGCTAATTGTTCTGAGACAATATATTGATTCAGACTTGCCCAAGGCTGGGGCAGCAGTAATGCTGCTGCCTATAGCTGCTCTGCAGGCTCATCCCAGGCTCTATGGCCAGCACTGGCTTCCCAGGGAGTCAGACAGAATCCTGCACAGTCCAGCTCCTTGTTTCGCTCCCGGTCTTGCCCTGCACTGGGCACTGGGCACCCAGGTTAGTCCATAGCATTTGCTAATAAATTTCAGAGATATTTCAAGAGAAGTCTGGGTCTGTCTTTTTGAAATACAGCAAAGAGTATCTGTATGGCAATACACAGACTGAAGGAATTTAAATCCTCTTATCTGGAATACTATCTGCTATGTAAGTGAAGCTGGACCAATCCTCTATATTTCACCACAAAAGTTAAAGTGAAATAAGAAGGATCAGGCCATTATGGGGACTCCTAAACCTCCTGCCTATAGGAGCAGCTGAAACTCATCCTCCCAAGAGACCCTCCCTTGGTGCCACCTCCTGGCCCTGGTGCCCGTCCCTCCGATCCACTCCCTCACACTGCTGAGAGGGTCCTGAGCCCGGGCAGGGCCTGTCGGACAGGACAGAGCTCTCCCTTCGTGACCCTGCAAAGGGCTGCTGCCTTGCATTAACAAAAATGGAGGTCTCAAACCTACTGCTCCCAAGCAGGCCCTTCCCTGTGGGGTCTGCAGCCACAGACCCATCTCCCACCCCAGCAGCAACAGCAGCAGAGGCATCACCACACCCCCAAGCAGGGGGGCAGACTCATCTCCCATCAGCAGCCACGTCCCTTTAATCCAGCACAAGGCGAGAACCACCTGAAAGTCATGGCCAGCTCCTCCACGAGGATCATCAGGCACCTGAGACACTGCTATCAAGGGTCATAAAAAGGGCTGAGGAAGAAAAATCATGTTGTATTTATTTGTACATAAGGGGTGGTTGGATGGCTGACCTGGTGGACCTCCTTCCTGTGGGTTTTGACCTTGGACCTGAGCGTAGTTTTGCAGTTGTGCCAATTCACATTATGTACAATGGGCATTTTGAACAAAAAATGTTTTCCATTTTGTGGCCGCTGGTAGCTCCTCCCCTCCTCTCAAAGAGTAAAACCCTCTTCAGATTCATGCTATGTAGAGAAAGGATAAATATTCAATAAAGGATCAGGGAATTAATGCAAACACTGGATAATAACCTAAATTATCTCATAATTGGGTTCATTCCCTACTTTTTACATTACACATTTATACTTTTTATCCACTGTGGAGATGAAATTCTGTTAAATTAGGTTGACAGAAGTAGGATGAGCTTCTGAATGCAGCTTTTTCCAAAAGCTTCCTTATGGTTCATCTCTCCCCTTCCTCACTCTCATAAAACCACTTCTTCCCAACATATTAAAGGGGACGAATTTCAAGAGTTTCTCTAATTGATCAACAAAATCAGATAACTGGACTAGATCTAGCCTCATGATCTTCTATTTTCAAGAGAAATAAGCTCCCATAGAGAACAGAGTTGTTTCCCTTTATGTTTATTTAACAGGATTTTCCTAAGAGCAGTGCCCTGAAGAGCTGGAAACGCGCATGGCCTTTGTTTTTGCAAGCATATTATAAACGGATACTGATCTCAGGCACTTAACGTGCTTATTTCTTTAAACAGAAGCACCAAGGCAAGGGATGGAAACGTGCGACGTGGACAGGAACGTGAGCAGGGAGGTCCCTGCTCTCCCCCTGCCAGTCGTGCCGGTGGCCGCAGGCAACTTGCTCTGGTTTGGGGCCCTGCGGTGGACTAGACGGTCTCTAGAGGTCCCTTCCCACCTTGAACATTCTGTGATTCTGTGAAAAGTGGTTTCCCTGGGTGCTGTTTTTATGCTACCGTAAAATAAAGGTCACTGAAAGCAGGGTGCTGGAGACACAGAACACGACCACTGCTCGCTGCACAAGACCCTCTCCTAGGCAGCATTTCCTTCCCAGGCTTAGCACTACACCGGACAGATCAAATTATGTAATGTCAAAGGGCAATGTGATACAATAGGATTGCTTCCAAATCCAATATATCCAATTTTTTTTTTTTTTTTTACACCACTAAACCAACCAGCTAGCCCAGAAGGTCACAGTGGACTAAGAATTTGCAAGCAGAGCCTATCATAAAGCCCACCGCGAGGTCCCTGGGCAAAGGTGCTTCCAGCTTTCCCAGGGCAGCTGCCGAAGGGCCGCGCCGGGAGCAGGCGGAGGCCCCGGGCACAGCCAGTGCTGCAGCGTCGCTGCCAGCACAAACCCGAGCACCTTGGTTGGAGGGAGATCCCGGGCACCCAAGGGATACGGGCACAAACTCTGCTCTTAGGCAGCATCTGCAGCCGGATGAGCTACAGTCCTGGCTTGTTTCAGTGACTCTGTCTTGCATAGGCCAGGGAATTCTGGAGCATTGCACAAAATTCAGTGTACAACAGATTCCGGAGGGCTGCAGTAAAGGGGGAGGTCTATTTTTCACACAGGAATTACAACATACGTAAAAGTACACAGGCAGCTCAGTCTGGGCTTTCCTCCCACTACCTGCCAGCAACTTTAAAGATTATTAGCTCATTATTTGGCACCTCTTCTTAAACCAAAATAAACCCCAAAACATAGGCAGTCGGGAAACCATAGGTTTTAAGGATACCCCTGCTTATTACTCACCTTTCAGAAAGCAGAACTGATGCCAGATCACCCTAGCAATCGCATTGCTTAGAGTTATCAGTTGTTCTCCTTTCTAAAATACATCTTTCTGACAGAAACCCGCAGCTAGCATTTCCCTTGCACTCTCTTCACTACAAATCCATCACTGCGCTTTGCTGCAGTCCTTCCTGTCCCTTTGATCATCTCCTTTATACCCCTCTGGACTTGTGCGTAATTCCCGCACGTGCAGCGCATGGAGAAAGGGCTTTGCACTAAAAACCTGGGCTTTTCCAGGTCCTCTTCTCTTTGGGAGGGAGGGAAAGCAGATCCCCAGCTGGGGGAAAATAGCACAAATCCCCCTAAAGTCAATAGCATTGCTGTACTTTCGACACCTGAAATTCTGGCCGTTTCTCTCTTGAAATGCCTAATAATTTAACCTAGTTTTTACCGTTTTTTCTCTTGGAGCACTGACTGCTGCTTTAGGAATCTCCTTGCAAGGCATAAAGCTCAGTCCATCCTGTACGTTGTGACTCAAAGCAACCTCCTTCCTCCCATTCCAGACATCATGTCCCTGTGGAAATGGTTTATGATGCTTAGGTGCAATTTTTTCAAGCAGACCCTGCTTTGGACACTTGCTTCATGTATTTTACAAGTTTAAATGGTAAATTTGGCTACATTTGGCTATTTCTTAACCTGCCCTGCAGGAACGGGGCACTGCTGCTCCTAGGCACTGCCTGGCGTGTTCCAGAGATCCGGAGCTGGAGCTCAGGGCCACGGCACTGTGTTTGGTGTCTCCAAGCCGCACAGCACGGTTCAACTGCAGGATTTCAAGCCCCTCGCTAGCGATCCAAGTGGCGGATACTCCTGTAGCTCTGCTCTTCCTCACAGAGCAAGACAAAACACCAGCTCTAAAATAACTGAGTATCTTGGAACTGAGCTAGAATAACCCACCAGCGGGATTAATGCGCAGTTTGACCATTCCAGAAGCTGGGAGCGCCTCGTACCTCTGCCCAGCCGGCAGAAGCCAGGGGCTGGGGAAGGGGATTTCCTTCTTCACGTGTTCCTGTGTAGGGAGCGCGGCCCTTTGCTCTCTGCGGAGCCCCAGGCCGCCGAGGGGCTCCCCACGGCACGGGCACCTCTCAGCCCCACGGCGGCAGGGGCAGCGTGGGGGAACCTCCTTCACAGGATGGAGACCTGGCGAGGCCAGGGCAGCCCTAAAACCTTGCAGAGAAGCATCGTTAAGAGAAACCTCAGTGTCTGATATTTAATTGGGCCTTTCAGGTTTGAAACCACCGAAACTTTGGCATACGCCCATGTGAAACGTCTTGTGTTGCTAAAGCAGCAGTTTAAGTTTAACCTCATGAAGAAGTAAAAATGCAGAACAACTCTATGCCAAACATATTCAAGGGAAAGAACGGTCCCGTGTGCCCTAAAGCCAGATCTCTTCTCTGGCTGCATGCCGGAGGCCGCTCGGTTTAGATAAGTACATGAAGTCACCCAGAGGAAGATTATTTTAAGAACGTGAATGTTTTCTTCCCTTCTGTTTTCTGGAATGCCGGTGAGGAGCGGGAGGCAGCGCGGGGGAGAGGCCAGGCTGTTACCCTGCCCCGAAGGGGACGCGGAGACGCTGCCCTCCCTCCCCGGCCGGCAGTGACCCCTCCCCGCGCCGCTCTTACCTAATTCCTGCAAAACAAGCAGAGCCCAAAGGCTCCAGGCTCACACGGCACAGGCACCGCGCCTCCATCGCACGGACGGGCAGCTGCTGAGGAGGGACAGGCTTGGGAGCAGCTCCGAAAGGTAACCCGCTGCTTGGCTTTCTCTTTGCAATCCTGAGGGCTAACTAACACTTCCAGATGTGCACCAAAACCTGGCAAAGCTTGCCTCCTGGCAAACTGTCTTACAGGAACTGGGGCAGGAGAAAACTATCAGTGCAAACCCCAAAACTGATCAAACATCGATCCAGATTACTTCATTTCTGCAGGGAAAAAGAAGCATTTGTTCCAGACCAAACTCTGGTGTGAAATATGAACTCACCAGTATGTTTTTAGTCCTGGCCCTTGGCTCTATGTGTTTTTAAAAGTGCGTAAGCATCCTGATTTACTCAGGACTCGCTGCTGTGGGCAAGCTCCGAGGGCAGCGGCTCCCGGGGCTCTCCCTCTCTCTCCAGGCAACTGCTGCAAACTGCCTTTAACTCTCGTGGCTTCTTTTGCAGGCTCCGCACGGCCGAGATGCTTCTGCTGCTTTCTCTGGTCGCTGGACTTGCCCTTTCTGCCTCTGATGTCGTGACAGACCCTGATCCGAACTCAGAACCGCTTAAGGACATACAGAGGAAAGTGAATGACCTCTGGCAGAGCCTGCTCTACCCAGCGATGGTTAATAACGAGACCGAGGGGGTGATTTATGCCACCTGTGAAATGCTGCCCAGCCCCAAAATAGATGCTGACAAGCCACGAGTGACTGGACAGGTTTTGTTCAAGCAGTGCTACTCGCACGGAAGATTAGAAGCAATTTTTGACCTGGATGGGTTTCCGCTAGAGAACAACCAGTCTGGCAGAGCTATCCACATCCACCAGCTTGGAGACCTCAGCGATGGCTGTGACTCTACGGGAGGCCACTATAACCCTTTCGGTGTGAACCACCCTCGCCACCCTGGGGACTTTGGCAACTTTTTTCCTAAAGAGGGCAAGATCTGGAAATACAAGCCAAACCTCCTAGCCACTGTGTTTGGCCCGTATTCCATCCTGGGCAGATCCATAGTGCTTCACGAGCAGGAAGATGACATGGGCAAGGGCAACAAGGCCAGTCTGGAAAATGGGAATGCCGGCAAGCGTCTCGCCTGCTGCGTGATCGGGATGAGCACCAAGAACCTGTGGGACAAGAAGCTGTCTGAGGCTGCAGACAGGAAGAAGAGAGGCTCAACGAGCAGGACCAGGCTTAACTGAGCAGCCCCACAGCCTGCACAAAGCACCTTCAGCTCTGCCACCGGCCACCCGAACACCTGACAGGAGGGCTCCCTTTCCTTTCTGCTGCTGCTTTAAGAAACGTGTATCGCTTTGTAGAGCGGGTCTTTCCTGTAGGCAGATCAATAAAAACAGCATCAACTCAACCTTGTGGTGACTCTTCTTGAAGATGCAGGATTCCCTTATGCAGTTGGAAGCTGAATGCATGTAGTTAAGAGCTGATAGAGAGGGCTGATAGTTTGGGCAAAGACACTGGCCCTGTCAGGAGGGCTCAGGACACTGTGAGCTGAAGCAGCAAAGACCAAAAGAAAAAAACAACAGTAAATCTGAAAACTGCCTCTGATTAGACATGATCGGGTACTCGGCTGCAAGTGTGAAAGGTGAAGAGATCCCTGTGCTTCCAAGAGCTGTGAGGGCGCGTTGTGCAACCCGGATAACGGCGAAGCCCTCAAATGCAGGGGAAGCGCAGACAGTTTCTGTTTCAAATTTTAGATCTTTCCTCTCGTATTTGCAGGTTTTATTCTCAAACACGTGTACGTTAACTGGTAACTTCCCTTGTTTAGGTTGCCCGCAGGGCTCTGGCCGAGTCACAGGCTCCAAGGCGGAGAGCAGACCGGTACGAAGGGTCCCGTTTGCTGCCCACATGCTCACTCCCCCACAAAAGCTCCCTAACACTCCTAGTTTATGACGTTTAGCAACTCGATTACATACAAAAGGTTTAATGTTGCTTGTGATAAAGTCAGTAGATCAGAGAGAAATAGTATTTTCAGAGCTAAAACACACAGCATGATTGTTCACACAAAGATGGAAGCAAGTTAGACCTGGAAAAGTGACAGAGAAAACACGTAAGTCAGATAATTTTTGACAGACGTAAAACTCACACTTAAAAGCTTTAATTTTTTAATGCCTCACAGTTTAACACAGGCCATTGAAAATGCTGAAAAACTAACTCATAACTAACATTCATCTGATACTGAGAAAACAAGGAAATAAGCATATAAAAGCAGCGTATCAGGAAATGTGTGTTTTTATTAAAGATGACAAAATATATTAATATTTTTGGACTACATTACGTATTTAATTCAAGTATCAACAAAAGAAAGGTATGCAAATAAATAAAACTGCATTAAAATAGAACTGCAAAACAGAAGCCAGTAAACAAAATCTTATCTCTCAAAAATGCAGCAGACTTTCAACTTAATCTCAGCTAAGATTGTAAAATGCATTCCTGAGCTCATATGGATTAAAGAAACTCCTCCGCCTTTATTATACAAATCACCATATGCTTAAAAATAGTCTCATTTAGAAAGGAAGCATTATTCTAAAAGATGCTTCTTAATCTGTCATTTTCACACACTTATTCCACAGATTCACTCGACGCAGCTTTCCAAATAACCACAACGTGGAACTTTCAAATCCTTCTCACAAATAATGCACAAAATCACTTTAAGGGGAGACAACTTCCCTAAAGCCAATTGTAAACTGGGTCCATTTGCCGCGTACCCCTGCCACAAGGCTGCTCCCCCCAGCTCGCCTCCCCAGGGCCCAGCACTGAAAGGGCTTGTGCATGTGATTTCTGCATTCTTTAAGTCCTAGAAATAAACAGCGCAAGCCTCAAGACCAAACAAAATAATGCTGATTTTCTCCTCAACAAAATAGGAATGGATTTTCTGAAAAAAAAAAAAAAAAATCACACAACATTATCAATTAAAGCAACATCCAAGGGATTGTTCACAATAACAGTTAGCTATTACATAGTGCAGCAGTGTTGTCTTCCTTGGACAAGCGTCCGGGAATCCAAGCCTTGTGCTCCCAGGAGAAGGCTAAAGTCATAGCTAGGAACTTGCTTCCACTGGGGCCCAAAGGACAGAACATGGCTGCACCAGCAACATAGCACGAGAAATGAGGTTTCCAGAGATCTAGATATATAAGCTGGCACTAAATGACTGCAAAGATATAAAAAGGGCATTTAAGAGGAAAGAACGGTGTGATGGTAGCTGGCAAGATGACCTAACTGATGGCCATACATCCCCTCTGTGAAAGAAATGAAAAAAAGTAAACGACTTAGGCATGAAAAAGTGACCGCTTCTGTCTGCTTTAATCTTTTCACCAGAACTTTGTTAATTTAAAGCATTAACTGACAACTAAGAGTCCAGGAGCTAAGAGATGAGAGAGGAAAACAACGGCCATAAACCACCCTGAGCATCTCAGTCCAGCTCTGGGGAATCCTGACCTTTCTGCCAGAATCCTGCCTCAGTTCCGACTGCAGTGATGCTCAGCTCTGCGCAGCGGTACTCCATGGAACATGGAAAAGAATATATCTTCAATAAAGTGACACTTCACGTAACATCCTGGCATTAAAGTTAAAAAATCCTGCCAGAGATTCAGGATTCTCCCAGAGATGTCAGGGTCTGCAGCAATTTCTCTCCTGCCTTGTCAGTACTGTCATATAAATGAGTCAATAACGCAGTCAGCTGCAATTAATGGCAACAGCATAACAATCTTTCAAAAACTTAAACTCTTCTTGGTTTCAGGTGATGAGGAACTTAAGATGAGATCAGGGTACTGAACGAAAACTTTTTGCTGCCTCACGTCCCTAACACACTTAAATATATAGATGTTCTCTGTTCCTCGGGGCTGCTGCTGCTGCTACCAGCAAAATGCTGCAATGCCAAAGCACCTTTAAAGAGAAAGGAAACATTAGTGAAGAGCAGGGCGAGTATCACTTCATTGCCTGCAAGGAGACACTCAAAGGGTTACATGAATGCACCTGGTAGGAAAAAAAATGCATGAAAACAGAGACAAGCCACATTTTTCACCTTCCCACCATAATTCCTTATATTTGTATGTAATCATTTACATACAGCCTTTCTTCTGCTGAATACAAACTGTTCATGGACTTCGACACCTTGATTACAGCAGCACCTGCTAGCTCAGCTTCCACAGACAGAAGAGTTTGTCAGTGCTGCTAATATAAACTCTGTTTATTCAGTAGCTGACGAGTGGGCTGTAAAAATTTGCAGCTGGCAGTTATTTGTCAAAAGAGGACTCAGCCTGGGAGGGATTTTCCTCTTTATTAGTAGTATTTTATTAAATTTGGTTTAATTCTCCCTGATTGGTTTCAAGTTCGAGGAGTGAGCAATGCACATTTACAGACAATTAGGTCCCACGCCAGCAGAAAAATTGCCTTGCCGGCTGCTGGCCCATAGAAGCCCCACAGCTGCAGAGCCTCTTCCTCGCGCTCCAAAGAGGGGAGGAAGGAGGAGCCTCCCCTTCTCCCACAGCTGCTGCCTCCAGTGCTGCTTCTCCCGTGTTGCTGCCTTCCCGGGAGCAGAGTGGCTCGGCTCCAGCACCAGGAGGGAGCTGGGGACGGCCACAGCAGCCCCCTCCCTCCCCCGTTAGCACTGCAGGGTTTTCTTGCAGCTCAACATCAGCAAGGGAAGAGGGATAAAGAAGCCACAGCAAATGAAATCAGCCTCCTACTCTACCCAAGATTGGCGAACTGTGGGTGAAACGGAGAATTATCCCAAATTCCAAACCAGGAGAAAATAGGAAGGCCTTGACTCCTTTCAAAGCAAGGGCAGAAACGGAGCAGGCTGGAAGCGAGCGCCGGTCACGCAGCCCACGGGCTGTTCCAACAGCTCGAGGTTGAGGAGCGCGATCCCGAGCGGTGGCCCGAGAGCCAAGCGGGTGGACAGGCTGTCCCTGCTGCCCACGGCACATGGGAACTGCAGCTGCAGGTCAGGGAAGGGCTTCTGGCCTCTCCGGGGAGGCCTCCTCTAGAGCTCCAGCACGTGGGCTTCTCTGGTGAAGAAACTCCCTGCAGCTTCCTGAGGCAAGGCAGGAGAGGAAAGTACAAAATTTAGGCAATTGAGAATGGATTGTTTGGAAACGGGGGAACGACAAACATGCAAGGAGGGTTTTTCAGAAAGTATTTTGATTCCTATAAAGGAATAACTGATTTTAAGTATATACTTGAGTCATTGTGCAGAGAAGCAGAACACAGAAGCAAACAAAAGCCTTCTACTTGAAGACTCTTCTATGGTTTATCATTTCAGACTTTCTGTCTTTGGGAGATATTTCTAGTCATCAGAACACAGTAGCCCTAAGACCAAACCAACTGCAGACGCCTGGCCATAACCCGACATGACACATTATCACCACTGGTCTCTTCACCATGGCGTTTTAATTATGTCTTCCTATCTAGAACCTTCCAAACATTACCAAAAAAAAAAAAAAAAAAAAAAAATCCAATCTCAGTGGCTTCACGTTCTTTCTCTTAGGTAATCTATATTTTTGGTAGGCTATGGCCAAAATTAACATGAAAACACCCTTATTAGACAAATATTAACAGACTGATGCAAAGCTCAACTCTATGACACACTACTGCAGTAACCAGCCACATCCACAGCAGCACCACAGCTTGCAATGCAAGAGGATGACAGAAAGAAACTCAAGGGCTAGGACTTCATACCTCAAGCCAAACTGTTATCCAAATATTCAGAGTTTTCAGCAGGACTGGATGGCTTCTTGCCTTCAGATTCAGGTTGCTCCTCAGGGCTGTTACTTGTGTGAGCAGCTGTGACATGGAGACCTCCAAGCCTTCCAGGGCCCTCAAGATCCATGGTGCTGCTATTTTGATTCCCTTTTTCTTTCATCACTTCACAGTTGCTCTCTTTTAGGAGGTCAGCCTCAGCTGCCTGTTCATTCTCCGAGGCTGAGGGATCTGCGGACTCGGATCGGCCGGAGCTGGATATAGGGAGCTCTCCCTCAGAAGAACCATTAAGCTCAGGCCCAACTAATGTGTTCTCCACCCCTGCTGGCTTTTCTGCTCCCTTCCCTTCCAGTTCTGCAACGTCCTGTTTTTCTGGCAATTCATTTACTTGACTTCCAAGGTTGCTTATTTCTCCTTCCTCAGAAGGTAATTGAGGTAATGCAGGATAAAAATGTTTATTTTGGTTATTTAAGTTTGCTGGGGAATTGACAGAATCTTTATCATTTTCCTCTTTATCAGTTTCTCTTGCAACAGCACAAGTTTCATCACGTTCTCCCTTTTGCTCTGCTGAAAGAGAAGTGAAACAGCAACATGGTCCACTCAGGCTCATGTATTTATGTATGTCTGACCTGAAGACCCTCACAACAGGCTCAGAGCACAGAGACTTCTACCTTGGTAAGGGATTATCTGGAGCGACTCCTTGTCCCACCCTAGGCCCTTTTCTGAGATTTCTAGCCATCAGCATTGGCTGGATGAGGCTGCTTTGCCAGCTCTAAGGAGGCATAGCCCAAACCACAGTGTGGGATGGCCCACTCAGCCACTGATAACACAGCAAGGCCCTTGGCTGCAGGGTTTTTTGGCAGAGCTCAACATCAGTCCCCAAATCACTGCTGTTTTTTCAGGGCTAACACAAGCTCCACTTTTCTGTTCGCAAGTTTTTATCCAACAACGAACCTGTGTTATGGGTCCTGCAGCACCTTTCCTACCACAAAAGGTGTTCCTCATTGGGGTAACGGCATAAAATGAAGCCGCAGTGGAAGAACATGAGGAATATCATTATACCCAAAGCCAAACACTGGATAAAAAGTATCAGAATAGAGAAAACAGCAACGTATAAACAAACAGCTTTATAAAATGAAAAGAATCTGACCTTCTATCAATTAAGGACAAAAAGTCTCATTGAAAATAAGCTCGCAAAGTCAAGGAAGAGAAATCAGGATATGAAAGCAGTACGGCTGTAGAGACAGCTCCAAGTATCTCCTGCGCTGCACGTGCAGGGCCTCGGCTGTGTGGGCACCTTGGGGGCTCGTCCCCCACGGAGAGCACGAGCCGCCCCATGCAGGAGGGACCGGGGCCTGCGCGGTGGGATCCCTCCTGCCTCCGTCGGCCCCTCTCCTTCCCAGCCTGGCAGCTGCTGAATGAAGGGAACGGGCAGCGTTGCTACGACTAAGGAAGCCTGGAAAGCTGGAAGAGCTGGATTTAAGAGTCTGTGGCAAAGCGGGGATAAATTAACTTTCCAAGGTGATTACCCACTGGATCTAATCCTCATTATCTGAGCGCTCAACTGGAACCCTGGGAGCTGGTTTTGCAGCACTGTCAGGCTCCCGTTATGCATCTGAACATGAATATCTGAAGTGCTCTAAAAATAAACAAAACTTATGTAGCTCAAATTGGCATTCAAAATTAGTAGGGAGTCTACACTATTCTTCCCATGCCTCAGCCTCCTGCCTCTATAGTGTGGGCTAACACCACCCCATCACCTTGCTGTAATTTTGTGAAGATGAATCATTTGCAAGCACTTGAACCCCACAGAAAAGCTCATTGAAAAACTACTTCTGTCTTCAGAGAATGCTTGGAACAGTGCACAGCCAACAAGGCACGATGTGCTCAGTGGTGAAGGGAAAAGACCTCTGAGGAGCTGCTCACTGAGAGCTGCGACGCTCCAGCACCATCGAGCACACACACCCCCATCCTGTGCACCGGGTAAAGGGAAATCCTGTGGAAAAAGCCATCTTTAAGTCATGCAGCCTCGCTGCAAGATGAAACATTTTCACAAGGAGGCCACATGCTGCATTCTACAGACGTGTATCATCCAGTTTAACTGCAACAGGGCAAACAATTACAGATTAAAACAGGCCTTGATGAGAAGAGGGTAAACAGATTAGATTAGATCAAGCAAGCCTAAAAAAGCCCCTCTGAATACCTGCAGATATGGCTAGGGCAACATTTGATACCTTTGTAGAAGCTTCTGATAAAGAACATATGTTCCTGCACAGGCTTCCTGGGCCAAATATGTAGCAAGCATAAACTGTTCTGTACTACTTACATGACTGCAGTTCACTAACATGAATCATCAGGCCTAGATTTAAAGATGGGTAATTTCAGTAATTTCTCAACCCATTCTAGTTTTTTCACAGGAAAGGTCTCTGTCTTTTATCTTGGAGGGGAACCAGTGTGACCTGTCAGGCACTGATGCTTCTTACCATCACCAGAGCCTCGTGTCTGCCTTCCAGGGGCATTTCTCTCTCTTCTCTTCTCTTTTCTTCTCCTTTTCTTCTCTTTTCTTCTCCTTTTCTTCTCTTTTCTTTTCTTTTTTCTTTTTTTTTTCTTTTCCTTTCCTTCCTTCCTTTCCCTCCCTCCCTTCCTTCCTTTCCCTCCCTCCCTCCCTTTCTTTCTTTCTTTCTCTCTCTCTCTCTCTCTCTTTCTCTCTCTCATCTAGCTCTTCCCTATTTCCCTTTGTGCATTCAGGTCCGACACACACTGCCTGTTTCCCATCCTCTTTCAGTCTTTATTACGACACCACTTTTGGTCAGAATTTCAGTTCCTCCCTCCTGTGCTTGCAGTGACGCCAGACCCAGGCCCCCCCTCACTCAGACTCCCTTCATCCCTTCCAGTCCTCATCTCTTCTAATCTCCCCATCACGTGGGAGTCCTGACCTCAGAGTGCTCTTCTGCAGACTTTCTGTCCTCTCTGTGCCAGGTTTCCTGCCTACCACATTTACAGTATCTTGAGGGACAGGGGCATGCAGTTTTATCAGCCCTGGTAGCGTTCAATAAGCTCAAAGTCAGAATAATCTATTTTAAAAAAATCACATGGGAATTAAAAGTGAATGATTTGTTGTGGGGTGTAAATCCCTTGTTATAAGTGAAAACAACAACTGATTTAGGTAACAAATGAACAAAAAAATCTAAAGTAGAAAATGCAGCATGGAAAGCTTCAGCCCACAGTGAGGTTGGGCAGCATTAGAGCGCTACAAGAACAGGGGCTGATGAGATCTGACAGGGAGCTTTAACCAAAAGCGTAACACCAGCCTCACCTAGGACAACTACGCAGCGAAAAGAGCACAAGGCCATCAAGCAAATACTTTCAGAAACTGCACATTTAATAAAGATCAATGATTTAGCAGGCCTACAAAAATGAATATTCATGAGTTGTTATTACTCACTGGAGAACTATTCACTCTAGTTTCATTTCTTATTTTCAACCAAAAGATCAGCTGATCAAGATTATAAAAAATGATCAGTCTGGCTGTCAGGTTTTATCAGCTGATGATATGGATAATAAAGTCAAAATTAAGCTACATCTATTTAGTTTCAAGACTAACAAATAAATTGTTTTAATGTTTCATAACCATGCTGAGAAAGATCTGGGCATACCAAAAACCTTATGCCCATTAAAGAGCTTATCCAAATGCTGACAGGCAAGCATAATAATTCACATTCCATCCATTATGAAAAACTAGGGAGAAAATTAAGGTTATGCATAGCATACTCTTTTTTTGCTACTGTCAAATAAAGTTAAGCTTGACTTTGGAAAGAAGATGTTAAAGCTTGCTTTTGGGGAAGGATTTAACAAAATACGTTGAAGGCTATAAAAGAAAAGTCAATTTCTCTGGAAAAAAGGAGTAGGGTATTTCAATTTATCGGGTGCAATCAGGAAGCCTTTCATGTAGATATGAGGTATAAAGCAGGGAAGTGCTAAGCCAGCTCTACCCACTGCTTTCCTATTGTGCATTTTAACAGAGGCAAAGCGAGCGGGAGGCAGTTAGCTGTAACACAGAGGGCATGAATAACTTCTCATAGTATTGAGTTATCTGGCACGAAAATTCTTTGAGGTGTAAGATCAGATATCCAGCACGGTGTAATCTATCCAACAGTCATTTTTTAGAGGTATCTCTGCTATTTATACTGGGACCATCTATCCATTTTACTTGTGGTTGATTTATTCAATCTCTGTCACCAGTGAAACTCTGCCTTCTGGTACCCCAGCATGAAAATTTAGTACTTTTTATTTGCAAAGAAATGAGTGCTCAGCTTCCATCATTTTCCTTACGTTGCTGGTGCTCACCTGGTACTTTAGTTTGCTGTGACTTGTCTGTAGATGCTAACAAGGGTGACCTAGACCGCTGCATAACAGGCAAATTTGGATCGTTGAATGTTATAGTATCCTTTCCACCTGAAACAAAGAAAATGCTGGAATCACTAACTCATCAACTGCCTTCACTGTTCATTCCCGATACTCAAACACATTTTGCAATGTTATAGGAAGAACAGAACAGGAAAAGCATCTCAAATGATCCTTCCATAGCATGGAAAAAACCTTCTGTACTGCAGCTGAAATACGCAAGTCAAACACAGAAAAGGCATTTTTCTACCCACACTACTGGGGAAAGGACAGACTTTGAAAGAGGACCAGATGCTGCATTCAGCAAATTGTATTAGCCACACAATTCAGCATATTAATCATCTGATCAGAGCAGAAGTTTTGCAAGAGGCATTCTGAGGTAAGGCTTTACCCTGGCACACGGATCGCCTGCCCGCTGCCACGCAGCCCTGACTCGGGGCCCTGCACGTCCTGCCTCAGCACTGCACCTGTTTGCACCTCGAACTGGGTTTTGCAGCACGCTCCCCCCTGCACACGAGCCCACAAAGCCCCTTTCAAAGAGAGAGCTAAGCAAAAAGCTCCGCGGAGGACGCCAGAGCCGAGGGAGAAGCACGCGCACCCTGCCAGGGAACGGCAGGGATTTTCATCTGAAAACTCCCAAATCATTTCTGAGCAGTTCTGCCGCAAGCCAAATGGAAAAGGGCCTCTTTCCAGCTCTTTTGTAGAGAAAATTGTGCAAGAAACTCTTCAGCTAAGGGCTCTGCTGTAGATGCGTAGCCTTTACATGTTTTAGCAATACAGAAAGCAACACCTGCAGATCCTTTAGCAAATCCTCCACTATTCAGGATTCTCAGGTCTTTTAGTGACTGACACTGCCTTAAACCTGGAGGGGAAATGGCAGGAAATCTGCAAGATCAGCTAAGCAGGGCCCTGCACGGCCTCCAGCGCGCTGCCAGCTGCTAAGTAATGGCTGCAGAGGTGGCAGCTCCTGCTCTATTTATCTCCATAAGACCGGACATTTATGTTACTATCACTTTTCCCCCCCTCTAAATCTGTTTGTACATTTCCCCTTAAGCCAACATCCTAAATCTAATCACCCTTTGGAGACAGAGACTTTCAAAAGAGCACCAGGTCAGGCGACAGTGCGAATAAATCCAACTTTGGCAAAGTTCTGGTGCCTTCTGTGAAGCAATAAAAGTTGAGCTCCTCTCACGGAGTCCAGCTGCACTGTCCCAACCCCTAAATACTTTTGAAAAGAGTGGCTGTAAATATCTCGATCCTGAAGCTGTCATGGATTTTGTAGAAATATCCCTGACAAGCTGGGTATAGGCTGCAACAGCGTGAATGCACTTGAATTTGGCAAGCAAGGATGCATCAAGGATTTTGCCTTTGCTATAGCAAATAATAACACTGTAAGATTAACTAGCAAAGAATGGAGTGGAATAAAAGAATTCACAATGTTAAGGCAAATTAACTAAAAATGGTAACTAGGCAAAACAAGCCCAACTGCTATTTCAAACCACAAAAGCCCCTGGAAGAGGGAATGCACTTTCCTGTATTGGTGCGGGAATTTTCTTTGGGAAGGAGAGCTAAACTAGACGGGAAATAGTGGTATGAAAACATCCAGCAGATATTCACACACATAGTCCATCCATATCCCAAAGATCCAATAACACTCAACAGAACAAGATCCCAAAAGATTAACCTGAATAATTTTTAAAGGTGTTTGTTGTTGCTGTTTGTCAGCATAATAAAGCGAAGCCTGAGCTGGGATCCCTGAAGCTCCCAAGACAAGCTTTGAAAAAGAAACTTCTTGACTTCCAGCCAGCATTTACGCAGTAAACACATTCACTTTCACAACATTTTTTATGAAAACTGACTTAGTTACAGAAAATAACAGCTAACCTCCCACACATTTAAGCCACAGCTATGCAACTGAGTTCCTATTTACTTACACTGATTTACATCATTTCATGAAAGAGGGCCGTGGCTCTTGCTGGCCTGTGAATCATGGCCTGATGTTGGACTACATACAGGAAAGTTCTATTAGCTGCAGGTCCAGTGAATTTTGTAACTCATATGGCTTTGGGCAGAGTCCCTCTATAAAACGAATTTCTCAAGGGCTCTCGTGATTACAGTGGAGATCACAAAATAGGCAAGGAAATAGCTCTTCAACAGTAGTAAATTCAGTTATTTGCTTCCTTCTCCAGGACAAGCAGACTCCTCCAAAGGATTCCCAGTCTCGAGGATCCTTTTACCTCCTCTTCTCCATTTAAACAATCCTACCCTACTGTAACTGGCTATGAGCAACTCAATGCCACCCCTCCACTGCTCCATGCTGACTACTGCAGAGCGAGGAGTTCGGAAACACTCCGACGAACCTAGAAAGGAAACACCTCAACCATGGGTGATTTTCTTCTTCTTAGGCACTGGACATCAGGGATTTTCAGGAAATAGTGATTTGAATAATACAGAACTGCTTACATGAAGGCCTGAATCTGAACATGAAATTTTGAGAGGAATAAGCTGGCCATTATTATCACTTAATATGTTGAATAAAATGCACGTGCATGTGTCAACCAACTGCAACAAACCTGAGACTGAGCAAAGAATGCAACGTTTCTGTGAATATCGCATTCTTGGCTGCCTTCTCAACAAGGGTTCATAAGAGAGAAATCTACACTCAAGCTTTCTCTTTTCAAACATTTCATAAGAGATTAGATTAATTAGAGCCATTTTCCAGATAGGGGAAGCTGCAGCTTGTGGTAGGCAGAACTTTTACGGAAACTGAACTTATGCTCCCACTTGCACTATTTCAAAATCAAAAATATGCAGTTCCTCTTGATCTAGTTTCTCCACCATTTATTCCTGAATTGCACATAAAACAGATGACAAATACGTAACTAAATACATGACTAAAAAGTTAGAAGCGATCCAGTAGGGTAAAGTCTACTTCAGTGGGGTAAAGCTTATTAAGATCATTTCCAAGCATTTGGAACATATCAGTATCATGGTGACGGTGGATGTTATAAATGATATATAAACAAGGATGCCTAACTGGGAACATTAACTTCAAGTAAAATATCTGCCATTTATCAATGTGCTGTCTTCTATTAGCAGATCATCGGCCTTCATGGGTAAGTTTTTCCAGTAAGAGAAAGTTCAACTCACAACCCAATGGTATTTTTCTCTCTGGACTTAAGACAGACCAGATGAGAAGCTCTTCACATGCTGCCTTCTCACCCTAGCCAAGACACAGCTGCACAGGCCATTATGATAGTTTCCACATTATTTGTTATACGCTGCTGTTTTATGGAGCAGAAGGTTTCAATGTTCTCTAACTAGCGACCCACCAGGTGTTGCAAGGCTCTTTCTGACCACCTTGGGACCAGCCTGCACTTGCAAATAAAAAATACTCTCTTGATTTAATAGAGAATCAGTAAATCAACCAACAAGCCTTGATGCTCAACAGAATTTGCAATCCAGTGTAAAATTCCATTACATCTATTTAAGATCATTTCTTGTCACTATTTTCATCAATTTAAAGGAACAGTCTTATCCAGCAGCCTCCCTTTTCCTGGTGGTCATCTAACTCGCTCATTGGAACATCTTAATCTGACAGATATAAAAGTATTCAGATAACATTTCCATTTATTTACATGCAGTGACAATATTTAACATACTGCTAAAATCAGTTACTGAAAATATACATGTCAAGCAGAACCTACTCCCAAATCCCACTGAGACATTGTAGCTCAGGCCTCCACGCAGCAAAAGAAAGGAAGGAGAAAAAAACAGTTGTTATTGTACAAATATCAATTTGATATCTTACCTAAATAGAGCAACAATGGAACAAGAAGTTCCCATTGTTTCACATACTCTTTTTCAATACATTTTGCAAAGTTTAGAAACACTGCATTTATGAATATATGAATGGAACAGTATTTTTGGGAAAAAAACCCCAAAACCCTTCAGCACATTAAACTGTTAAATTTATGATACATATTTGTACCAACGTGCAAGCTGCACTAGCAGAGTCTAGATCAGTATTTTGCCTGCATTTGGGCAAGGTGGCAAGGGACAAATGCACCGCTCATAGTACGTGCATCAGGTAACTAACTGAACTGCACTCCATGGAGCAGATTTGTGACCTTGAGCTCTGAGAAGCAACAATGATGGAGAAAAGCAGTTTCAGAAAAGTGAAACTTCGGAAGGACCTACAAGGGACAAGCTAAAGGGGAGATGCACCATTGCAGTCCAACGGGTTGCACAGTGTAGGCCACGAGCACTTGTCACAGGGGCTCCTCAGCTGTGTCAAACGCTGTCTTCTGCAGGGAAACTTCAGTGCTAAATAACAGGGAGTCCAAAGCTAGAAGCCCTTTTGACTTCAACTGGCACAAAAGTTTCTACCACCAGGAGCACTGGTGAAAGCTCTGAACCATTGAAAATGGAGAACAAAAGTGCCTGGTGGTGCAGACAATGGAGAGGAATAATTCACAGTGGGTGAAGGAGATGCAATTAGGTGTAATGAGAGAAAAAGAAGCAAAAAGTAAATGTAAATCAAATATTGCACATTTTCCTAATAGCAAGGTCTATTAGGAAACAGATTAATCTCCCATTACTTGAGTAATTTAAAACCAAATGCAAAATTTAAGATGATGCTACCACAAATAATCCTCCTCTAGAGAGATGGACTAGAAAATTTAAG
Source organism: Nothoprocta perdicaria (assembly GCF_003342845.1). NCBI lineage: Eukaryota > Metazoa > Chordata > Aves > Tinamiformes > Tinamidae > Nothoprocta > Nothoprocta perdicaria. Next base: position 13,749,773 of record NW_020455204.1, on the reverse strand, counting down.
CTCTTTTACATTTACAATTTCTCAGAATTTATGATTCTACGGGAAAAAATATGAAAAAATACAGCAATAAACCCTATGGAAATTACAGAAAGTACAAAATTAATAAATAAAATTTATTGAAAAAGTTAATAGCTAATATTCTGAATGTATCATTTTATACAACCACTTAAATAAAACAGCCTTTTTTTTGCCTTCAAACTATGCAATATACAGCTTTGAAACCCATCTTAAATAGTCTAGTGATTTTTTGTTTCAATTTAACATTTATTAGAGGGTTTTAATTTCTCAGATGTGCTGAACATCACATTTGCAAAATCACTGTCGCATTAAAAAAATTATTATAGCCAAGCTTTTCTTAAATGCAGATATACCATTGAAAACTACATAATGGAAACTGCTCTTGAGGACTTCTACTAACCTGGAAGACTCCACAAGCCAGCAATTTCCAAAGTCCTTAACTTCTTTTCTAGTTCTTCCACTCGATTACCTAGAATTCTTTGAGAAAAAAAAGCGGGGGGAAAACAAAAGTGATATTTAGCTGAGATGAAATTTCACGTCACAGTCACCTAACCAAAGATCACCATTTACATGCACTTCAGTTCTTAAAGTGTTACTTTAAGGCAATGGATAACACCTCTAAGCTCTGGGAAAATGAAATGTGGTTGCCTAATATCCTACGATAAGAAAAAAAAAGTTTAGGAGGCAGTGGACATTTGACCTGTGCTCTACTTTTAAGACCACCAGTAACAATTCACAGTGTTTCCATCTCCTTATCTGCAAATACTCCCTTTTCAGACTACTTGCAGCTTCCTTACAGCTGAAATCAGGCAGGAAAGCTAAGCAAACAGACTGTAAAACTCAAGGCAACATCTGGACTGGTTCTGAACTTTCGAGACATCCTTTTGGCCTCTTGCTTTATTCACAGAGGTTTGCCTAGCCCTAACACTGCTTAACAGGGCAAGCGATACCTTTCCTGCTAAATCTTTTATTTTAGTCCCGAATTCTTTCTTTCTTACCAAAAAGTTTCAAACACTTCATGGCCCTTATCACCCACTCGTAGTTTTCACCGCACTGCTGGGGCCACCTCTCCTTTTGTATCTGATTCCTCCATAAATGCTATTTGCAGTTAGCTCTCCTGCAGGATTTACCTTTTAGTCTTAATTCTCTCGCAGGATCGAATGATTTTGATCTTGCAAAGAATTATTTTTTGCAGTGCATTTCTGGAAGCGTCTCTCCCCCAGGCAGGGCCGCGTCTCCTAGAGCCTGGAGTCTTTTAAGACACCTTTAAAGAGCTCCCATTCAGCAGAGGGGGGACCGTGGTGGCAGGGGCACCTCACATCAGAGCCGGAGGAGCCGCCGGCCCCGTGGGAGCTGCGTGCTGGGGGGCAGCACATCCCAGTCGCCCCATTCTGCCCTCAGGTTTATGCCGCAGCCACCTGAGCATCCCGGGGCTGTCGCTGCAGATGCGGGATGGTGGAAACGGAAGGGGCTTGAAAAATCCGTTACCAAGGAGAAAATAATACGTTTTAAAGCTTGGTGGGGATGCAATAAAAGCCTGCAGTATTTTAAAGGTTGCAAAACATTAAGATGAGAGAGAGAATTCATATGAAAAGAGAAAGGAAAAGTTCATAATAAATATCAAAGAAAGCGTGGAGATGTGCGGGGATCTGTGACAATTACAGAGCAACCAGCCCTTGATGCTCACAGCAGAGAAAACATTGGGGAGCAGTTATGGTTATTCCTCCTTTGAACTACAGCAATCAGGTAGGCCAGGGTTATGATGGATCTACTACTGCCTCCTCCAGCTGACTCCAAAACTGATGGAGTCTTTATTTTGCTTTCAGAATACTTCCCTCTGGTATGAGAATCTCAGACCTGATAATTCCATTTCCATATTTCAATTTACGGACCAGGCTCCCGAGTGTCCAGCTGCTGGGCATGCAGACCACATAACCACAAAAATATTTTTTGACAAAATAAGGGTGTAAGTAGTCCTGAATACAGAACAGTTTGTCCCATTTACTCCTCTCCCTTGCGAGGCTCCAGACAATTTGCTGCCTCCGTATGTGCTGTGGGAAGGTGCACTGGCCTGCAACCTTTCCAAACAGCAGCATGGGATGAGTGCATCAAACTGCCCAACGTGTTTTCTGTCTCTAGCCCCAGCGAACCAGATCCTTCAGTTGACACAAAAGATCATGTCACTGGCAAAGGTGCTTCTGCCGTCATCTAGACAAGAGCTACTTCTGCCGTCATCTAGACCCGGGCCTAATGCAATACGGCAATTAGTCTAAGCCTTTCTCCAAGATGAGGTTTTGCAGAAACGTGGTATTTCTGTGGCCCACATACCAGCAGCAATGAGGACACAACCTCAAGGGGGACGTGCTGCTTGACGAGATGCACCTGAGCTCTGCAGCTCACCCTCACCGTGGGTCTTGGCACGTGCCCTCAAACGGATCCGGTCACCCAAAGGCCTGTAAATAGGGCCTGTCACTGCCACGCTTCCCGTTCTGTGCATCACGGGGAGGCACCTGCTCAGCTACAGGCTGACACGATCCTTTTTGCTATTTTGGCCACGACTGAATTCACCCAAGTGAATGACTTCAAACTTAGTGCAACATTGCTCCAGCAGAGCAACCTCTAAACCCACCCAGCTTGTATGGGTGCTGGCAAATTCATGAACAAAATGTGCTACAAAAGAATATATAAGAAACTACTTATTACTGGTATAAGCCAGAAACAGTTTTCTAGGCTGAGTTAGAGCTGCTTATTTCCACATTTCTGTAACTATTTAATCTCGCAATATCTCGCTGCATGCACAATTCATTTAGGACTTCCTTTTCAAATGAAGCTCATTTGTTTGTGAGGAAAAATATAGGACACTGCTTATACCTTAGCAGTAGGAGCTACCAATCACCTATAGAAATTGACCTCTTTTCTTTAGAAAATATACTCACTTTTCTTAAACATGGAACTGAAAAAAATTAAAGGCTGGATTTACGCCAGTCATTCCTAGGCATATATTCCTACAGTTCTCTCTATCTTGCCACATATTTAGAAAAACAGCAATAATAGAAGCCAATAAAAGCGTGTCTGTTCCAAGAGCAAGAGGCAGTGGATGGTTTTAACAGCCGCAGAAAGCCATCTTCTATAGTACATCCAAAATCTAATCTAACTAAAAAAGAAAAGAACCATTAATCTGTTATAGCATCAGTTAATCAAAAAGCCATCTACCGTTCTGTTATTGTAAACTTAAGTGGCCATAGCCCAATCTCCCAGCAGCAACACAGGGCAGGTTAATGGTTTGGAGGCAAATGGGTTCATATGGTCTCAGGATGCTCATTTACTGGTAAGAGAATCACTAACGGATCAATCATCTATCAAATAGCACAAGTAAAACTTCTCCCCACAATGAAGTAAGCACCCCAAACCTCACACTCTTAACCCAACAGTATGAGTGAGTAACAGTATCCTCTGAACATGCTCTTTGCACAGGGAAAGAGAACAGGAGGATAAAGGAGAAGATATCTACCTTCTGATTTATTCTGGCCTACATTGTAATTAAGTGTCCCAAACAACCAACTATGACACCTCAACTAAAGGCTGTTTCTTCCTGATGTCCTGCCTGCATTTCTCTCTTTCACTGCAACCCTTTCATATCTCAGATGCTTCTATGTGAAGTACGTCCCATTTCTGGCCAGCTCCTTCCAAAAGAAAGCTAAAGCCAGAAGTAACAGAAAGTGTTTGTGAGGATTTTCACTCAGCTTGCCCAGGATCTATCCTTTTCCCCCGCTAAAGTGTCCTAAACTGAATACAGCATCACTATCCTGAGCACCCTTACTCAGGAGAGGGGTGGGTTATCACCTCCCTGTAAGATCCTTGTAAGTTGATCATTCTGTTGTGCATAAAATAGTAGTTGGGGTGCACACACAACTCTACTAGCTACATACTACCAGCTTGGAAAGCAGCTAAGAGAATAGTATCTCCTTGTGAAGGCTGATCTAAAGAAAACCCACACTTCAGAGTTTAAAACAGAAGCTACAGCCATTATCACATGTACACATCTGAGAGATGCAGGACACTGCCTGTGATCCAAAAAGAGACACAAGGAAGAAGTTTGCTACAGTTATAGGCAAGAACAGGCAAACTAGCACCCCAAGAATGACACAGTCAAAAGGTTGTGGAGTCGCCTTCTCTGGAGCTCTTGGCGTTTGGATGCCGCCCTGTGCCACGTGCTCTAGGTGACCCTGCGTATGCAGGGGGTTGGACTGGATGACCTCTAGAGGTCCCTTCCAACCTTAAGGATTCTATGATTCCTTCAGCAGTTACAAGAGCAGTAACAAGGGTGTGAGGAGCTGCTTACCAGGGCCCCAGCTCCTCCATTAACACAGCTCAGCAGAGAAGCCCTGCTCCATGACGAGCCTGCAGACCTGAGGCTACCCAGCTGCCACCAATTAGATGCAGGCTACACGTTCACTGCTTTAGTCTCCTTGCAGCTGATTTGGCACTTGCTTTCTCAGGAGTATTTAAGAGTGACTATAAACTGCTCCTCCACTTCTGTTGCCACATCGCTAAGAAATAGGCAGTGGATTCTGCCTAGTATCAGTTATCAATTTTCCAAAGGAATAATCTATTCTAGTGCAATACAATTTACTTCAGTAATACTCCTTCCTTCCATGAAAGATGCCTGCCTGTTCCTGGCATCTGGTCCTGATGTGCCTTTGAGAAGCCTGAATAACCTCTGATTACCAGTAGTGACTCAGTGTTGAAAAAAAAAAAAAATGAGCACAGAATCAAGGAACACTTCCCAGCTCTGATTTCCATACATTACAGAAGAACAATAATATCAGACTATCAGAAAATGAGTCCAACATGATTACATTCTGCCATCATAGGTGCTGTGCAGGATACAAAGAATTCTACTGATTAGTAGAACACTTAAGAGTAAACAAATTCTCCTTCTTGAAAGTTCAGATTTAAAAAAAAAAAAAAAAAAAGCAAGCACTTGCAATCCAACTGTGTTTATCTCCTAAAACTTCTGGCAAAAGTACCTCTAGGAGCAATGGCTGTAAGCTGTGTGACCCATAGTCTCCTGGCCTCTGTCAAATGTTACGTTCAGTCTTTCCAGATTCCTTAGGGCAGCATTTGCCATTCCCAGCAATGTTCCTTAGCAAATTGTGACATTAGCAACAAATTCAGCAGCTCCCTTTTCCTTTACAATCTGAGCAGTCGCCCAACCCTTTTCTAGCAGAAGCTGGAGGGCTACGCTACAAAGCCCAGACTTGTTGCTACAAAGTGCTGTTTTTCCAAACACATGGCTGATCTTTGTGTCTAAAAATGAAAGAGCCCACTTGTTAACAGTGACAATGGATCTCATGGAAAACACATCCTCCTTCCCATTTCCCCAAAATTCTGCAAATCCATCATTTTTTTCATAGCTTGGTAAATTCTCCTTTATGCAGGAATCATGCAACCTACTTGTTGGTTTGTCTTTGGTGTTGTATGATCATGTTTTTCTCATGGATAGTCTCCAGCAACGCAGTGGCCAGTGATTTGAGATCTGAAATGGACTGCGGTGTGACTGGCAGGCTGCAGCCTTGATCCTCCGACAAGAGTTCTTGGACTATAAAGTTAAAAACACAAATGAGTTTTGGCTTCTCATGCACAGAGATGACACAAACATTTACTTAGCATTAAAGAACTATTCTCGTTGCATAAATGAATAAAGATTTTCCTTCAATTAACAAACAAAACAAAGATCAGAAATACAATACCCAATTGGCATGAAGGTGGTGGCTTTTTGAGCTAATTGTTATTCCACAGCAATTGCTAGAACAAGTATAGGCAGATACATTTTCTGCTAACTTCATTTTGCTTTCAGACAAGTAATTTTTGTTCTGCAGGAAACAAACTCATTCTTCTACGCCACTGAGCCACGCAGATGGGACAAGTGGGGCATTTCTCTCCCTTCAACATTAAAACACAAGCCCACAAGTAAGCTTTTATAGTACTTTTTAGAATTATTACAACCTCTGGGTTAGTTCAGATTAGTGTGAAAATACAGCCACCCATGAATTTTTCCTCTGGAGCTTAAAACCTGTTCACTTCTCAAGCACATCAGCAAGTTTACTAGAATCTAGAGTCTGGCCCCTCCTCTTTATACAGACATATGCTAGGAAACACAGGACATACGGAGTGAAAACCAGAAAACTGAGTTTCAACTGACAATGATAAACATTACTAATCTCATATGCATTTGTATATGTGAATACACAAATACAAGAAGAAAGGGAAAACTGTAGGGTACAGGGACATTGTGTAGCACACAGAAGAATTTTATCTGATATTCTGCTTTTTGGTTCTTATCTGTTTCCCTTCTCATGAAGAAACATGGGGCAAAAAGTTTTCATGCAAACTATCGAAACATAAAGCTTCCAAGAACAGGAGCAAGAAGTCCAACTTAGCACCTTTCCCCCTCATCCCAAATCTTTTTTTTTTTCTCTCCCCTGAATATACATCGGGACTGTCTTCATCAGCAGAGCTAAAAGATTATTTGTTATGGTCAAAATTGCAGATGGGCTTAGATACAAGAAAAAACAGACTTTATCCAATTGACTGGGTAAAGAATGAATGACAAGAGTAGCTAAAGGAGAAGTGGTACTAATTAGGAGGGAAATTTTATAACATCAAGTCCTGAGGAAAGGATAAAAAACAAGGATATGATAATAAATGTGAAAAAGAGGAAAGATTTTGGCTTGGCTGGTTAGAAAAAGTAATAGAAACCAAGATGTAAGATAGGAGGAACTCAGTAAGCTAGGTAACACCGTACTGCATCTGTGTGATACCTTGCTTTGCAGAAAGGACTCCAGTCAGAGCACTGCTACTCGATCTACCCTGAGTCTTCGAATTTTTTCGCCTCTCTAGTGCATTCTAAAGAAAAAAAAACATTACAGTTTAGAACAACAATAGCTCCAAAACTTTTCATTAGGAGTAAAGGATCTGATACTTTGGATTTTGGTCTCAGAACTTCCCCCTGAAGTGACATCCACACTATTCTTAAGGATGTGATGCTTTTGGAGTATGAGACTCTCTAGCCAAAACAGTCTTTGAAATGTTAAAAGACTCATTCTCTCTCATTACAATGACTTTATTGTATTCCTCCCACTCCTCCTCCACTCCTCATGCATTTTTAAGATTTGCCTACTTCTGAATAAACTGATGAGTGCCAGGGAAGATGTTGCAATATCCCATGGAGAACGTCAGCTGGGAATGAAATCAGATTTCCCCCATCATTTCTTTGTACAGGGTTCAAAAGGAAAACCCAAACACATCCCTCTACCAAACACAGTTTCTAGAAGCTCTTTCAGTAGTAAATACTAACTTTTAGGAGTCCGCAGCAGAATCATGATCCTGCCTCAGAAGTTCAGCTGTTCTATTGCCTTTGCAATTCCATGAAATCCAAGAGACTCCTGTGATTCTCAGAAAAACTGCTAACTCATACTCTGAGAGACGCAAGTCATAAGAGTAAATAAACACTGAAATGAAGCTGGCAATACTTTAAGGATCTTTGCTCATGCATAAAAAGCAATTAGTGCTGTGATTGCTTCACAGTGATCTAACTAGTGAAAAATCCTACTGACTAAGACAGCTCCTCCTGTGCTCTGACTAGCAGCCGTCGCCTCCGACACCCCAAAATCACAAGCAGAAGAAAAGGGGCTGCTTGCCTTCGGGGAAGAGCAAGAATATTTTGCCCTTCGGGCTCATTCCTGAAAAACAGCATATATCCAAACAAATGAAGGAATAATAAAGACTTCGTAACCACTAAGATGCATCAAGAAAAAGTCCTATAGTGAGGGAGCAGGGAGACAGACCTGCTTGTGACAGAAGTACAGCTGTATTCACTCGCACACGCTGCCTGGCCCCCTTACTTCTCACTTACCAGTAGGTTACGAGTGAAAGAACTTAGGAAAGGCGTTTCATTCCTTTTCAAGAAACTCCTAAAGGTATCACTTGGTACTACATTGTCTGAGAGGTCTACAGGGAAGATTATTTGGCATATAATATGTATAGGTACTAATATTATCAGAATGTTAATGGTGCATTTTTCTTTGCAGGCACTATTTTGTTCTTTAAATGCATAAAAACATGAGAATGAATAATATCCTCTATAAATAATGGAGTACAGTTCAGATGATACAATCAGAGGACTCTACCTTGTATTTAGTAATATTAGACTTAAGAAGGTTTATTTCTTCTTGAAGGTTGATTTTCCTCTCCTGAAGATATCTGGAAAAAAAATCACATAATAAATTCCACCATGATACACACAACTATTTTTGTGTCTCCTTACTATTTGACATCTGCTGTTTTTTAACCGTGACAGAATTCTTTTCCTCCTATTCCTAAAGCATAAAATAATAAAATCTTATTACTTTTAACCCCATAAAAGTTTAAGTAGGCAAACAAAAAGCATTAGAAAAATATGCTGCCCTTGTGTTAGGTTTGTCAAGCATGCTGCAAAACCATTTTATTTTCATCCTCAGGTTCTTGGAAGGATCTTTTTATGGCCAGAGGAAGTACTTAGTCAGGAAGCTTTTACTTGTGTCCTCTGCACTTGAAGGTTTGCAAGATGGATGCTTGAAGATTTGTATATATGGCAACACAAGACCTGGCTACACAGAGCTTTTCAACTGCAACATCAAACACTTACACAGCATGTCTCATAAGCAATCATAAAGTAAGAAATTTAACAGGATAGTTGAAAAGTGGTAAGCAAGTAATAGGCAGCTTGTCCTTACAGAGTTTATGCACTTAGACTAGGCCACTATCTCCATATAAGAAAAAAAATAATACTTTTTTCCCCTCATTTTTTTCTCCTATAAAAGGCATATGTAACTTTCTGTATTAGGATTGTGCCAGTTCAACTATTTTGAAGGGAAAAAGTCACAGCAATATCTTAGTAGCAATGTCACAGCAACAGTAGAATAAAATACACTAAACAAATTAACCAAATCTCTTAGTTTTTATGCCTGGATGTATTTTCTTTAAAGTTTTCTTGTGATTGACTTCCTGAAGCTGCAGCAACATACTACTTTTCCTAGGGGAACAGTAAAGTGTGCCAGGTGCTCACCTGTTCTCCATACACAAAGCATCTATGTCAATGATGCGGTTTTCATGCCCTCCTAAGACATGATTAAGTTCTTGGTTTAGTCTGTCAGCCTTATCTTGGTAAAACGAGCGTTCATCTTTCAAATCCTCTAGTTCATCCAGTGCAGACTGAAGATCAAGTCTCAGAGACTCAGTCTGAAAAAAAAAAAAGGAACTGTGTTGCTGTTTTGAAGTTTAAACCAAAGACTGCACAGTGTTTAAACTGAAAAAGGAAGCAAGTACTTCACAACAGGACTGATTTTGGAAGGTCCAAACTGTTTCCAAAGCTCCCAACTCCCATCCTGCAAAAGCTCATTAAAAATTTATAAAAGACAAGCATGGCTCAAAATATCCTTAAAGCTCCAAAGAAGAAATCAGAAGAAATCAGAGTTGCATTTGAAACACATTCATTAAGTACATTTACAATTAATTATTGTCCTCATTGGTACCATTTACAATACTGAAAGAAAAGCTCTGATCGTAACTTTGCTGCAGCACTCTGTAACTACTGACTTGAACACTCACACACCTGTACTTCCATGCTCTCCCCTGCACACATAACTCCTCTTAGATTTTATTGACAAGGAAGAAAAAAAATCCCAATGGCTGCCATTTTGTATTGATGACACTTGAAACAATATTTTTAAATTATTTTTACTCTATTTTGGAGCTATTGCATTAATATGAAGTTAACTTTAGCAGCTAAGACTTGTTCACAAAGTGGTTAAAAAATGACTAAAGCATAACAGCAAAAGAAGCTTAATTCATATATGATGCTACAAATACACTATGCACTTCTTAGCATGTAACTTCTGGAACTTCAGAGCTTAACTCAACTGAATTAGAAGTAGGTAAACTTGAACGATAAAGAACAAAAAGAAAGTTTCTAAGGGGGAGCTGTACCCATCTTATATGAGTATGCAATTACGTGGGATTTTCAGCAAGAAAGCTCTATAGAATAAGAAAAGGAACTCAGAAAAGTACACAGTAAGCCAGGATTCAATTGACAGGGTGCACTTAGCTATTAAGCAAAAGGGTAAAGAAGGCCAGCACAAAAAATACCCAAGGGCAAAGTGTCTCAATCCTTCAAGGAGAGAAAACTGAATGTAAAAAGTCTGCAATGTGATGAGAAGTCTTTATTGTCGCCTCAGACAGCACTGATAAACCCCCAAAGGTAACAAAAGACAAAGTGAAAAGGGGCTAGGTGATTTAGGAGAGAAGAGAACTCAGGAATGGAGAAATCAGAGAAATAATCTTATCAGAGAAAAAGCAAATACAGCGAACAGTCCTGCTGCACTTTGAAGAACAAGAAATACACACCTCCTCCTGAGTCACCAAATGGCTCATTCAGGATGGAACCGATACTGGTAGGAATGAGTATGAAATGAGGAAAATGCAACACCCTCTCCACCCCCACAAATCCTCCAAAAGACATCAGGGATCAATATCAGGGAAAGAGTCTGACAGGTTGCTAGTACATGGCACATAATATTAATATGGCCTTGAAGGAGGGAAAATAGGTCTGACGCAAGAAGCTTCCAAATGTGGGGAAAGAATGGTGAAGAGACAGGAGGGAGAGGAGGGAAAACTCACCCTTGTACAGGAAATTTGATTCAAACAATGTATTTAAGGGATGCATCTGTCACTGTATTATTATACTGTACAAGTTGCATACCCAACTTGTAACAGCTTTCCCTAAAGAAACTCTTTCACTGTCACTAGTGACTTGTCACCAGGCGTTGCTGTGCATTAAAAAAAGAGGAGAATAAATAAGCTAGAGGAGGAGGAATCTGGGAGGTGAGGCAACCCGCTCCTAGCATGTAGGCCTGTTCAAGTTAGTGCACATAAGAACTACTGCAGTAAAATTCCCAGCACCCTCATCACTATCCGTGCTGCTAATCAGCTACTAACCATCAAAACCCAACAGAAACAGGCATTTACTTGCTACCACACCAGCTCTGTAAACAACCACATATACATCCATGCGGTTATTACTTGTTCTCGAGCTTTCTCCAGTTGTCCAACGAGGTCTTCACGTTCATGTGCTGCAAAGTAGCGAGCCCCAAGCTCTTCACCTCCAACTCTCTGCTTTGCTATTGTCATCCGAAGGAGCTGCGATTACAAAAGCAGATTCCATAAGCAAGGGAACACAGGCTGTAGCATTAGCACACATCTGCATTAGAAACAGTAAAGCTGTCACAGATGTCATCTCGTCCAAACCAGAAAGCTTGTATTATTTAAACCAGAGGGAATATTCTGAGCTGAGAGCTTGATGCTGTTGTCAGTGAGAAATTCCAGTCGAAGCCCCAAAAGCATCAGCAGGAGCTGCATTAGACCTGCAATAATCGTCACCACAGTATACAAATGATGAGAGCCTAAGGAAGCACAGAGATGTGGTCAATGCTTTTAAAAGTGACAGGAAATAATTCTGGTCAGACTAAAACTAGAGACTTCTCAGAAGGGCATTTTCATATACAGGCCTTAAGAAAATAAGCACTTATCTTCTCACAGATAAGAAAAAAAACCACACAAAGTGGCTTGCTCAGCTTCGCCTTTCCAACACCAATTAAACTGAATCCCACTGCAATATCTCAATGCAGAACTAGCATCAGCTGCTGCTTATACATTTGTTTGTGCATTATTTTTGACTACTCACAAAAGTTAATTCACATTAAAAACAAAAAAGATGCACTTGCAACACAGGAGTTGGCCAAAATCTGCAAACAGTTAATGAGCTCGTCAAGTTTGTGCCTGTTGAAAACAGTCTCACTTAGCTTCTAAGTCAGTCATATCCAATATCTGACTCGAATAGCAACTACCATGAGGATTGCCTTGCAAGAATTACAAGGAATAAAATAACAGCAGGCAGCATTTACAGTGGTTCAAACTGTGTACAAGTGGGCGAAAGTGTGGCCTCCCCGAGGACTAATTTGCAGGAGAGCCCAGAGAAACCCGCTGTGAGAATCCTCCTGACTTTCCCCACATTTTCAACAGCACCAAGAAATTAATGTCCATTATTATATTGCCAGGTTAGGAAAAGCAATCTTCTGAAAGGGGAAGATCGCACATTAATATCTATCTTTGGTATTTATGGGATGCCACTCACCACGGCTGCAATGTGCCAATTAAAATCCTGCTGATGCAAGACAGGCTACCCGAATGATCCTCCCCACTTACTGCAGCTCCAGTTCAGTGCGACTCAATGAAGCCAGCACAACTCGTTCTGATAAGCAGCTCACTTGTTAAGGGAAAGCAGCGGCCCCAAAAGTAACTATTTCTGGCAAACTACATAGCCCTCTGCCCACAGGGGAAGCACAAACTACTGCACAGTCAGTAGAGCTGAATGGGTCAGAGAAGATACAATTTCTAAATGCTTTATCAAAACAAAGCACCAACTAGTAAGCCAAAGCAGCAACTGGCAAATTCTGGAATGGTTTCACAGCTATGGGGTCATTTCTTTAAACGCTAAAAGGCTGACAAGGAAAAGGCAGGATAACACAATTAACAATTTCTTCCAGAATCCCTCTGAGTGAGAAGGGCAGCGAGAAACCAAGGCAGTGCTAGAGACCCTGCAGTTACTCCTGGCAAGGCCGAGCAACAACGGCAGGCACTTTATTTACTAAGAAGCTGGAGGGGAAACAAGGTAGGAAGTCTTAGGGAAGGGCTGCGTCCGAAATCCCAGTTCCGCCAGTCAAGGCAACACTCAGACATTCACAAACTAAAGCAAACTGCCAATGCATAAAACAAGAGCGAGAATCTCGTGGACAGACAGGTGGCCAGTCAGGGGGGTGACGGGGCAGAACAGGCCGAGTCCTTGAATTCCGCACTGCGAGTGTCTCCAGAGGCAGCCGCACCTGCTGGAAAATTCTTCCCTGAAACGCTGTGACCCAAGGAGACACCGAGTGGTACATGCCGGGTGATTAAGAGTTTAGTTCATATTTTAGTGCTTTATGATAAATTTTATACACCTGCCCTCTGGCTGCGGTATTTTTATTTGTTTTTATTTCTGTTGCGCTGCTTGATGCCACGCGGCAGCAGAGGCTCCCGTCTCCATCGGAGGATGCACTATCCGCATGTCACCCAGCACACCACTAGCAAAAACAGTCATTTAAATACTGCAGCTATTATTTATATGTGAATAATTACTCAGAAAGCAGCACCCCCGGGGGAGCCCCGTGGTGCCCCAAGGAGGCTTCCCTGTGCTGGCTGCTGGGCAGGCTGACAGACCCAGAACAGCGTCGCCACCAAAGCGTTTCCAGTGCCTGAGTGCCAGCAAAACACGCAGAAGGAAAAGGAGGAGACAGGCACAAAGAGAGCGATGCTCACAGAAGACAAGGACCAGCACGTGCAGCCACAGCCACCGGCAGCAAACTCCACCACGGAGCCTGCAAAACCTTAAAGCGTGGACCAGAACTATGCAAATTTGTTACATAAAGTCCCAGTGCTGCCAAAACGTATGCACCACGTTTAACTTTTTTTTGCACTGTTACTGCATAAATGACTGTCTGCCTTATAATAACGAGCTGTCAGTAATGTGGCAGCTATTGTTTGCCACGCATCAAGTATCTTCCTCTCACTTAGCACTGCCGTCGACAGCTCACAAAATCACTCCTTTGTGTGGGTAGGAATTCAAGCAGAGGGAACTGAGTCATCATCTCATCTTCTAGAAGCCTCCAGTTTCTCTCCTGCTTTCCATTTTCTCCCCATTAAGAGAAAGAATGAGATTTCATAATTACCCTGCTCTAAGTTTCAGTAATTGTTCGCCAAGTATTACTGGCTGAATGTTAAGGAAGGAGAAAGATTTCCAAATAAATATCTCAAACACTGAACAGTTTTCATGTGTCAGAGTTGATAAGAGATTGTGATCAATCATAGAAATAAACGGCCTTAGAGATCTGTTGCTGGAATGCTGCAGCGTAACTGTCGTGGCACTTCTGAAGCTGCAGCAACAAATCCTTCTGGAGACTTCCTGAGGATGTTTTATTATTTGTGCCATGAGAATTCTAGTGGAATTAACAGAAAAAAATAGTCCAGTTAAACCAAATACAAGTACTTTGCTATTGCCTACCTGATTACATATTTAACATGATTTCAACAGCAAGTAACTGGTCATCACTTTAATGTCTCCTTGCTAATACAAGTGACTGGATGTTCACAGCAGCAAACATTAAAGCAAGTAAAAACAAGTCAAGCCATCAAAACATTTATCAATAGAGCTTATGTATGATTTTAAAAAGAGCTTTTTTTTTTCTGTTTCAGTCCTACAAAGCCCTTGCCACTCAGTGACAAAGCCTGCATGAGTCACCCCTGCTCAGACACAGGCAGAATTGTTCATCCATAAGCAGCTTCACTTGCTGCAAAAGCAGCTGTTTGTTCATCCCTTGCCAGAAGTAAGGTTGACGTAGACCAGCTGGGCAGGATGCCCTCCCTCACTTTGGAAAAAACAGAGAGAAGAATGCAGGGGAAAAAAAAATGTAAGAACAAGCAAATTATTATAGTTCTTTGTTTGTGTATATACCATGCAGTATCTGGACTTCAGGGCTTGAAGTAACCCAGCTGCCAGCACAGGGGAACTGATGAGCTGAACAGAATGGCTTCGGGAACAAGCCCTGAATTTTATCACCAAAGCTAGAAGGGAGCAAAATCTGCCACAGGAGGGAAGCGTTAAATCCCTCAGAGAGCTTTTTTAGGCACTTCAAGGAACAGCAACCTGACTCTAAAATAAACTCTGTTTCTCACGTACTAAGAAAGTGAAGAATGTGTTCCAAAACTGAAAATCCTGGTCTAAAACAATCCCCTGTCTGATGCAATTCCTTCCTCCCTCTTTTCAAGGATACACTATTCCACACGTTCGGCAGGGAATGTCGCTCTGTGTGTTGTTCCACTTCTTGTGAAGATCATTAATTTAAATTAATTCCCAGATACTGATCTTACAAAACGGCCAGCTAGTAACTCGCCGAGTGGCTTAGAGACACCCTGACTCATAAGTGCAGCCCACCTAGGCTCAGGTACGTGAGCAGCAGAATACACCATGTAGCACTTGGATCAGCATACACCGCGTTACACAACTTCAATCTCTGCAGTTACAGCCACGCTATGAATTAAAGGCTCTCTAAGGTTCTGTGTCGGTGTGATGTAATATCCCTGCAGCAACTCATTATAACTGTATACGGCTTTTCCATGTAAGTGTTTACCTGTGCGTTTGTGCTGACTAAGAAGCCCCTGTGAGGTGTCCAGAGCTGCCCTGGGAGAAGCTGCATGGCAAACCCAGCGCCGAGAGGCTGCAAAAGCACCGGCTGCCCCCGGTACTTACTCTCTCTCATGGTTTCCTTTGGTAGTGCAGAACTGCCAGGCACTCAGGACTGTCGTACAGTTCAAACAGTAACACGCAAATGTAAAGAAACGCTCAAGGAGCTGCTCTTTGAAGGCCTGAGCAAGTTAAGCTGAATGTCATGGGTACCAGAAGCTCAGGTCTTACCTGACTCTTTCCCCAATTCCCAAACAACCCACAAAAGACACCTGTGATAACCGCTAAATAGAAGTGTATTATCACAGCATACATATATAGAAATAAAAACAGCAAACCCAGAAACAAACAAACCCCCAACTGAATAATTTAATACCAAACAACTTTTTATTCACATTTTCAAAACCTGTAACTTTTAAAATTTCAGCGGAGGGAAGGAAAGTTTTCATCCATTGTTTGCTCTGCCTTTCCTTTCTTTGCTATCCCCACCAACTGGTCTCAAAGCCAACCTCTCGCTAGTCTCATCTCTGGATGTGCTTCTGCAAACAGCCCCAGCTGTGAACGTTACACTGATTTGGCTTGAGTTGAAATATTTCAATTAACAGAGACAACAGGAGCTAGATTAATACCAAATGGCAGATTTTGAGCAATGTTCCATATAACTTGCTAAATTTAGCAATAAAATAAATTGCTTATGTAAAGGTAACAGGATGAGGGCTTGACATAAGGCTATATATATATATGATCACCTGCCCAATGTTTTTGAGGGGATATCAGCCTCCAGCCTTTAGTATATGATTTTATCATATACTAAAATTCTGCAATTTCACTATAGTGAAAAATATCATGTTCTGAAGATGACATGCCTTCATACTCACAAAAGGAAATACCACTGACCAAATGTGTGTGTATATATACATATATATAAATTTATATAGATTTTAAAGAGAAAGCCTGAGACCATTAAAACAAAGTGAAGAACAAAATAAATAGCTAAGAACAACAGGCAAAAGCAGCATACACCAATACATAATACGCTGCACTTACTACTACCCTGTACAGGCTTTTTTTGTTCCCCTGTTTTGAGCAGTATTTTAATTCAAATAGTCTCGAAGTTCTGTAATCCATTGTTTTGATTTATTTCTTTGTTTTTCTGAGAAGTAAATGCAAAACTCCAGCTCAGGTCACACATCTCATGCCACTTACTAAGAAAAAGGAAAAAAGAAAGGCTTGCAATACCTTATTGTCCCCTTGCACTTCTCCCAGTCTCTGCTGAAGTTCTCTAATCTCTTCGCCAAGACGTTTGTTTCGATCTTGAGCCTCACTCAGTAGCTGAACAAGATTTGCCTGGAAGAGGAGCAGATATCAGACTAAAGGTTGTGTTTATGGAATGTATGTGATGATTGAAAGGAAAGCCAGGATTTCCTCATTATGCACCAACAATCTTCCGATTTACTGGGTTTGGTCCAAACTACAACTTCTCCAGAACCATAACAAAAGCCATTGGGAATCCTATAGGTAAATTAGTGGGAAATAGTCGAAGCACAGCCTGCGTGCATACAAAGTCCTAGAACAGCACATAAAACTCAAACAAAACCAGGTAAGAATATCCACACTAGCTGTGATACCTCGCGTGGGGGGAAGAGCAAAGCATAAAGTATTTAGATAACATTTAGACAAAGTTCTGAACTCACCTGGGATTACTCAAAAGGCTGAGCAGAGGAATAACTATGTCAGGGTGCAGAGCAGGTTCCTACCCAATAAGGAGGGTGCCAGCCTAAATTCCTGCCCCTCTATGGAGTGATACCTTGGCTGTCTAATGGCACAGAACCTCAAACCTGACCTGGCTTGTGCTGCTGGCCAGCACACAGGCCTCTGGAAAACATCCCTGCTGGAGAAGGACCCTTTGCTCCGTTGGAAGATAAAGGTGGACTGACTTGGGGGAAGCAAACAGGCAAAAAAGGCCTCAAAATAATCCAGATCAAAAGTTAGCATTCTCATTACCCTATTGAATCAACAGGTTGAACACTCTGGTCTCTAATTTTAATAAAATGTGAGCTACTTGGTTACTAACCAAAGAATAATGTAATCTCTTTCTTATGCATGAGATGACCAAATACTACAGAAAAGCATACTGCATTTTCCACTAAATACATCTCACAAATACCTAGGCAGTTGACTCAGAGGAGAAAAAGGCTACCCACAAGATCTCTTCTAAAAGCATAATAATCACAGCACCCAAATGCAGCCTGTCAAGATGCCACTTATGGCCAGCGAGGTATGCCATCCATTGCCATCACTCTGAAGGGCATAAGAAGAAATGGGAAAGAATTTCCAGCTCTTCCAGACATGATCTGGTAGAGCCCCATGAATCAGGGCTTCCAAGCTACCCTTACACACAGGCTGTGGCTTTGAGGCCAGCACATCAACTGACAGCTCCTCTTTCCTTCCTGATATTTTAGGTTTGGTTTTAGCGTCCCCACTTGCTGTGCTCCTCTTTGAACTTCCTCCTTTTTCTATTTCAATACCTCTTTCTCTTCTTCCCTGCTCTTTCACCCCTTCATTTATACTATCACTCGACAGTCTCCTATGACATTCTTGTGAGTTCTCTTTTAAAACTCATACACTTTCAAAGCCACATGATGTCTAACACCCACCCATTCCCGTGAACTCTCTCTCACTTGTTTATCAAATACTATTTCCACACTTCGTGTTTTCCATTCCAAGAAAACTACCAACATGAATATAGCTTTTAATGAATTAGACTATTAAACTATGATCACTTGGAACCTGTGTTAAGCACTATACATAGAAAGCTACTCCAGCCTTCTACTAGTCAACTTTGTAATAGCCATTGGTCTAGAATAATGGGAGCTTCAAACATTTAATCAGGAAAAACAACTGAATAAACTGATGTATTCTTCTAGATGAAAAACAAGCCTGATTTGCTGCTACAGTTATTGTACTTCTAGGGCACTGAGAGCAAAGTGTTCATAAGAAATTTATGCAAGTTTCTCATAATTTTGGCAGAATTTTTTTTTTAATTAATGGTAAACCCATAGACTGCAAATAAATAATCTGTGGAAAATGAATCATATCAAACCAACTTACACATCCAATTGTAGGATGTAAAATTAATCTGCTTCTAATTTTCAGGAGAGCAACCATTCAAGGAATGCAAAAGCTTTTTCAAGTATGCTTTGGTAGAATAATTTTTTCTATTAGCTAAACAAATGAGTAATAGTTATCCATATACTGAATGGACTGAGCAGCTTTAGGACACATTCAATCAAGGGTTCTGAGAGGTACTTCTTAATGGCTGTTTATTTAAACTGAAGCATCTATGGCTAATCTGCAAATGTATTTTTTTTAAAGAAAGCTGACTGACTTCAACAAGGGCCATCTAACCATCAGGCCGAGTTAGTGAAAAGGAAGTCTCTTTGCACGACGCTCCCCGAAACACTTCTATTTGCAAAGTCCCTCTTTAGATGAATTTGCACAAGCCCTCGCACCGCGACAGCACATGTAATGTCTACACCTGGGAAGAACTCAATCTCACTGATCAGTGTTTGCAGCTCCAACAGCAGCATTCAAGCAGGCTGAAGCCGAAATCCAGCTCCCACTGACTGCAAGGAGAGCATTACCCTACCTGTATTAAATCTTCCTTCTCGGATTTATTTCCTTTAAAACCATTTCCCTGGGATTGCAATTCTCCGCTGCATTTTATTTGTCAGTCATATAAATGACTTAACGGGACAAAAACCTTTATCCTGGAGATGGAGATTTTGGGAGAGGCTCGAAATGACGAATTTCAGGCATCAAAATAAAACAGCCTCCTTTAAGCACGCTAAGAGCATTAGGGGAGCTAAGTATAGCCCTGTTCCTTAACGCAAAGCCGCTGCCGCTCTCCTGGTAAGCTCTGTCACACAAGTAGTCTCCAGCAATTACTCATTTCCCTGGCACGGCGCTTCCATACAACACATAATTCAGATTGCTCCCTGTTTTAGAGGTTTTGGCAAGACCTCATTAAAGCTCTCAGTGAAGTGCGGATAGGAGAAATTTTTGATTTTCAAGTGCTCTATAGGGCTTAAAGAGAGCCAAGAAGATACTTTAAATGACACCTGGGCTTGGCATCATTTCTTTGGCATATATAGAAAACGTACCAACATATGGTCAAAAGATGATAAAATTAACAATGGAAGACTGGCTGCATACTGTAAGCACGTATTTCTGAAGAAAAGGGAGAAATCTGTGCAAAGGGAAAGGTGATTCATTTTTCTACCTACTTTTCAACATTTATAGAAGAAACACAGAATTCATGTGGAATTTGGGAATTCAAGGCAAGTTACTTCAGTGGACAATAAAGCTCACTGCACTTACTTACGCAACACACAGAACAACTCTGAAATTTAGTCAAACGCAGCTTTTCTGCATTCCCTAGGTTTGACGGTTTCTTTTGAGTCTCAGTGAGGCCTCAGAAGCGGCTCGTTCGACTGCCGGCAACTTCACTGCCCGCTCGGTCGCTCCTGCCCTGCTCAGAACTTTAGCTCCGAGGTCCTGGAGAAGAGAGCTCCAGGGAGCGGCGGAAGCTGTGGGAGCGGGGGAAAGGCAGCGGAAACTGTTCATTTCTCCTCTCTCTCTCAATGCAACTATTTTAATACTAAATAATAGTTAGTGCTTCTTTCAAGCATCTAATTAATTGCCCCATATCAGAAAATCTTCCTGGAGTTCGGCCCCTCTGTCTCAACTTCATTTCCCCTTATTCCTCAGCTCCTTCAACATGAGAAGCAAATTGTTTTATAGGTATTAGCCCCGGGAAACTCGTGTGAAAGACCTGAGACCCCCAAAACAGCACAGTACATAACTTCCCATATTGCTTTCTCCTCTGGCCAAAAAGCAAATGCAGCCATGGGCTAAGATCCCTCCAGATGCTGCGAAGAAGGGAGGAAAAAATAAAAGAAAAAGGAAGTGAGAACATCTCTACCTAGACTCCATTTAAACTCTCAACAACTTTTGGGGGGACAGCAAGTGGATAAGAGCTTTACTTTAGCTATAGATGAATAGTGAAACCAGTGAAGAAAATGCCTATCAATATTTATTTATCAGTCTGAGTAAGTCAGTTAATAATTGTCAAGCAGCAACTGATCTTTCTTCACTATCAGTGGACTGAATTTCAACAGATGATCCAAGAAGAAAGAAGTTGTACCTCCACATAGTCATCCTTGGAATTATGCATTGCACTTAAATTTGGCTCCTTTAACAATTTTGCAAATCTAGCCACACACACATACAGTGCTATTTTCCTTCACACAACTGTAAAAATGATAGATAGTAACAGTGTTTAATATACCTCTCAATTCTCTTACCCATAAATCTTACCTGACACTTAAAAAAAAAAAAAAAAAAAGAAAAAACAAAAGAAAAAGAAAAAACAACAAAGTCTTTCTATCTTCAGATACTGCCTGAAAAAAAAAGTAATTTTTGTTGAGGGGAAGGGAGGCTTCCAAACTTCTAACATATCTTTTATGTTAGAAATTATTCTGTTAATACAAACAGGCTTTTCCACATTGCAATTTACAGTCTGTTTCTTTCAGCCACAGCTTCAAACAAGGAAGAAAACTGAATTATAGGACAGAAAAAAAGTTTGACGAAATGGTAGGCATACTTGATGGGTGTGACTGATAGCAAATTTAATTGCAGTTTCTCCTCCAATGCTTTCATATGATTGCAATGGTTGAATTAATACAGGAAAAACCTGCTTTGCTTACCAATGACCACTGCTCACTCCAAGGCACAGGAACTGATGACCTCCCCTAGCACTACAGTTCCCTTATTATAAAAAGTAAAAATCCTTGTATCTTTCTTCTTAAGTTGAAAGACCACATATACAATACTGCCAGAGCTACAAGTTACAGGTCTTGGGCATGCTAAACAAAACTCATACTTCCCCACAGAGAAACAAGAACAAAAACCAAAGCCTCACTAAGCAGCAACTTGACATTAACAAGAAGAAAACAGTCTTTTTTTCTCTAAATATCTGGAGCTCTGAAAGCCAGGCATGGACCTCAGTACAGGGGGGCACCAGCCTAGACTTCCAAGGGCTTTGCAAGAGCAGGCAGACGGGTTGGGCCTCGCGCCCTTCAATAAATTCCAAGATGATGCCCAAAAAGCAGAATTTTTGTGAAGCTGATCAGTAGAACTAAAAAGTCATTATAAAATACTCAATTAGAATTATTAGAATTATTAGATTATTAGAATATTTATAATGTTAATTATAAAAATGTTATTAAGAAATGTGTAGAACTAAAACTTTTTCCCTCCTTTTTTCAATTGATCTTCTGTGTGTTAGCTTAGCACAACATTGCACAGAACCAAACAACCACTTCACCCACCAGAGCTACAGTGTTTGGTGAAGGCCAACAAACCAAAAAAGGGAAGCAGCTCATCACCATGTGCTCCCAGCAACGAGAGAGGGTCTGAGTATGAACTACTGGAAAGTTGAAAGTATAAAAAGTTATCTGGTAGGAAAGTACTTCAGTGTGAAGGTTCAACAAGATGCTTCAGTCCTCATGTACTCCACACAGAGCAGAGCACTGTTGTTTCCATCAACAGTACATGAACATAGTCAAGAAAATCCACGTTTTTCTAGCCTATGCCAGAAGATAATTTCATTTGTTTCTTTTATAAGAAAAAACTTAGCTGCTTTGAGATTTTAAGGATGACTTAAACTTTGATACAACAGAGAAAAAGAGCAAAATCAGCAAAATCCCTGATGCGTTTTGAGTGTTGTGACCAATTCACCAGGACATACTTATCCAGAGTACTCAGGTGCATGGTGCAGGCAAGGCTCTCTGTTCCATCAGGATAAGTCAGAGCAAGCAGGGGAGGAGAGGACATTATATAGGTCAGGTCAGAGGAACGCCTTGAAATGTTAAAAAAGACACTATATCACATCTGTTAGAATCACCATCTTTTCCCATTTCAAAAAGCAGGATTTGAAGTGTGGCTAAGAGGTCCCAGCCTTCGTACACCGCCACGTGCTCGTGCCAGTGGACACCAAATCTCCCTGGGCCTCCCCTGTGCAGGGACCCTAGTGTGTGAACTCTCCAGCCTGCAGAGCAGGCGCATCAGGAAATGCACGGGAATAATCAGGAATTGCACAGGGACATGGATGTCTGAGGGACAAACCATCTCACTGTTCCCTCTCTGCCAGCTCACATCCCGGGGATCAACAGCACCTACCTACAAAGCAAAGCATGGTCTCAGTTGGGTGCATGCTTAGTGGTTTGCAGCCTCAAGCCTCCTGAAGAGAGGCGGGATCAGGCTAATCTCCAGAGCAGCCCCGCGCGATAAGCGCCGCGTGACGGCCGCCCCTGCAGCGGGCTCTATCTGCAGATGTTATCTCACAGGATTCAGAAGGCGGGAGCTTTTGTGCCTCAGCCCAAGATTAGCAAGGCTTCCTGAATTCATTAATTAGCAAGGCACAGTCCCACTAGCTGGCTTGCCTGATGATGCCAGCAACAGGCAAGAGGCAGTCCCTGAACACAGTCTCTTTTGCAAGTGAATGGTAACAGAGTGCATTAATCTAGGAGCTGGCAGAGTAAAAGGGATCAAAATGGACCCCCTTGCAGTTCATCCCAACATACTTTTGTTTGGAAACTAGTCTTTCTGATGTCCTGTTTGCCGTCACACATCAGGGCTAGGGCTAATCTGTACATGAACAGCAGTCAGGCTGCCCAAAGCCTTGGGCAGCAGTTGGGGTAGCTTGCTTGCTGAGAGGGCAGCTCCAGAGCTGAAGCAGTGTGAATCCAGGCCTCCATCCACCACCTCGGGACAACCATAGGTACCTAAAACAGAGTTAAGGACCACGGCCACCAGGCAAGATGCACTAAAAGATACCCCAGTTTATGTGATGAAACTTCTTGTCTGGTAGATAGAGTGGCTATCAAGCAGTGCCCTATACCTGGGCTGCATGTCATTATGGTTAGCCCCATTTAATTTTGATTTCTGCCAAATTCAAAATACAAATAGAGGACCTCATCCAGGGAGCATATGCATTGTGGCTTTATTTTTGAGACACAGCCCCACTGCAAATCCATTATCTCCAACTGAGTGGTCTCAGTGAAATCAAATTAAGCAAAGCGTATTTAGGACTGTGGCCCAGCACAGTCATTTTCCTAACCATGCGTTTTACTTCACCTTCATTTATTCAAAGTATCTCATTTGTATTAGAAGAACTTCCATTTCATATAGAAGGTCAAAGGATTCACTGATCTGTTATTGCAACAGCAAAGCTCCTCCTAAACTAGTTATACTGAAAACATGAACAATGTAGAAGAAAATAATAGCCAGTATAAATGAAATGAGGAACTCTCTCTCTTCATTCCTTCTTTTTTTTTTTTTTTTTTTAAAAAATACTCTTTCCAGCAGGGTAACACTGCCCAGGTGATTTCCAATGTCTGTTTGCCAATGTTAAAAAAAAAAATCTTTATTCACACCAAATGCATAATACTGGCTACCACTGCAAAATGGGAGAACTTTGATTATACAGCACAAGAGGAACTCTGTATGCACAGTTACATTCTAATATGTCTTTTGAAATGCAAAGTATCCGTTGTTCACTATCTCTTCAGGAAAAAAAAAAGGTGAGTTTTGACATCAACATTGACTCTGCACTATCCCTAAGCTCTCTAAACATTTAATACCTCCCCTTACTTACCCCCAAATTGCTCTACACCTGACGCCAACCCAACGCAGCTACTAGTTGTCAATGTCTGGTATAAAGAGGGTCATATTAAGAACAGTCTGTGATAACGATGTAACGTGTCTACTGCATGGGAAGAGATCACAGCAGCCCAGTTTTTCATTTCATTTCTCCTTTGTATTGGTTGGCTGCAGACTTGGCTGCAGACTCTATGGATGCAGCAGTCTTTGGATTATGGGGAGATTATGTGGGCAAGGAAAATACTAGAGAGCACTGGATGTTAGAATACCCTTAAGTACAACCAATCTTACAAACACACATTCTGGGTAACCCCCTGTGGATCACAAGTTGCCAGTTACATAAGATTTCTCCTACCAAATATGAAAATTGTGTTTTGTGAAACAGAGAGGGGGCCTGATGTGGAAGACAAGGTGTTTTAAAAAGTCACAAAGTATTAACTGATAAGGAAGGTGAAAAACAAAGGAATGAAGAAGAAAGCAGCAGTCCCAAACTCATCCCAGTCAAAGTAATAGACTGAAATTTCAACCATGATTCCTCAGTTCTAAAGAAATACCACAAGCAGCAAAATATTCAGCATATCATGTCCACTGCGTTTATGAGCATGGAAATGGCACACATGTTTGTACCACACAAAGTGCATTGTAAGATCAGGGTCTCTATCTGCACAAAACGACTGTGGGGGTCACAAACTTCATCCAACAGGCAGCTGGGCAGAGAGGACAGGAAAAGTCCCAAAGAGCCCAGAAGAACTTGCCTCTTTCTTACATGAAACAAATGTGCTGTCAGAAATGTATTTACAGTAGTAATGCAAAACCATTAATAACTTTATTTTCCTTTGACGCATTTGTCTGAGCAATTTTAAACTGTTTGTAGAAAGGCTGACCCTGCTAATTCATGGCATACACACCTTCTGTGCTACAGACACACTTCTCTAAATGAACTCCGAGAAGGGCACAAACGGACCCCATCCAGGAACATTTTTTTTGTTTCACTAGAACAAACTTAAGACTTACCTAGAACAAACACATAACTTATCAAAAAAAAAAAAAAAACCCACACCTTCCTATCTAGATTATTAAATGGCTTTTTAGGCATTTATCAAGATTTGCCAAAACTTAGTCTAAATTTAGAAGCTGCAATTATCTTAAATTCTGATAGTATTTTAGAAACCAGAGTCAGAATTATTTGTTTTGAGCGATGGAGGAGGAAGGAGAATAATATCTACGACATGGCAAATCTCCCTTCCTACTAATCTTAGGAACATATAATATACTGTTTCAGTTCCCATTTTAGTAGTAACAATACACAAACTTATATCTGGTCATAAATTTTTATAAGAACTCTGTTGAAATAATAACGTTTTAAATAAATAATGCTAAATAATATCAAGTCAAATGATTGTGCAATGAGCCACTATTCTTGGTAGCTATTTGTTTAAGGGCCTGAAACGTTGTCTCTGAAAGCTTTGTTAAAAAAACACACCCTCCAAACAACTTAAGCCCCAAATTTTTATTGAAATAACAAGAACTGCATGCCAGCTCCCAGAGAAGGGTGGTAAAACTTCTTAGCTATTAAGAGAATGTGGTACCTTGTTTTAAACAGCTTAAGAATTTCAAGACTAACAATATTTGTTCTAGATTCTCCTCTTTTCTCACACATTCTCTTTTTGGTGCAGTTTTTCACTAGGAATCAAGATAATATCAGGATGTGATAGCCAACTCTCTGCAACAGGGACATGCTATGTGGATCTCTAGCAAAAGAAAAAAAAGTGAGCAGGCAAAAAGATTTTCAGGGGACCCATAAAATGCAATTACTGTTGTTCTTACCGTTTATAACCCATAGAGTCCAAATGACCTGGGAGAATACCTAATGGAAAACAGCACTCATAGCAATAAATTAACAATTATGGGATGCAGAGAATGCATTCCCAAACTGCTTTTCAAGTGTAAGAAGTCCTGTCATGCACCCATTTTAGAATGCAACAGAAGAAGGATAAACAACAAGGAGAATTATCTGAAGTCTCCACACACTGACCAATTTCGGTCTTAAGTGAACATAAAATCAGTAGCCATATATTCCGATTAATGATAGTTCTGATATGCCAGGATGTAACCTCTTTAAAAGAAAGAGCCAGAAGCCACAATTTTAAGACTGATCTTTCAATACAAAGGAATATTTGCTTTTTACCAGACTTCTTAGTCAGTATTTTCCTGCTTTGCAAAATGTTACAATATTTGTGTAGCTTTGTTGTACATAAATAAATAACGTCAACTGAAAAATCCTACCTGTTTCCTCTTTTCAGGGGGAAGAGATGGGTCCCCATCCTACAAACAAAGAGATATATTTTATTAGCAACTTATTTCTAAAGCCAGTAATTTGTGGATCAAATTTTAGAACAGGTAACTGCAATATTTTCAAAATGGTTTCTAAAATACTGCCTCTTGATTCACGTTAGACTAATTTTAGCTCAAAAGCTTTTCGAAGGCTCAAGATTTGTTTACATTTCTAGAACAGCAGGCCATTACAAATTTATGTTCCATTGTTTTTCATAACGGTACATTAAGCTGCTGTGGAATAATAATACTGCAGTCAATTTTTTTAAATGGAATTATAACTGAAACTAATTTCCTCAGTGCAGGAACTATTTTGTTGTGCCTTAGATAACAGCCACTATCTCATCAATGCCCAACAAATGAGGAATAGTATCACCAGGATTGTACGACTGCATGACTACTGTAAACAGTATTTAAATATTTTCACAGCTCTCACTATGGTTTTCTTTCAAAATTCAGGTCCATTCTTGTCCCCAGGTTGCTCAGTACTCGTAAGGAACAACCTACAATCAGCTCCCGGTACTTCTTTTTCAGAGACTGGTGCCGTTCCCGCAGCTGGTTGGCCATGAGCTGGTACTGGTCTCGTTCCTGTTGACAGGTGTCCAGCTCTTTGGAAAGGATGAGCAAGGCCTCCTTCTTGCTTTCCAGCTTCCGCTTACACACCAGGTACTGCAGAGGAGAGGAAACAAAGCAACACAAAACATGAGTGAGTTGGGCCTGGTTAGCCTAGAGAAGAGAAGGCTGAGAGGGGATCTGATCAATATGTGTAAGTACATGAAGGGGGGATGTAGGGAGGAAGAGGCCAAACTCTTCTCAGTAGTGGCCAGTGACAGGACAAGGGGCAATGGGTGCAAGTTGAAATACTAGAATTTCCATCTCCATGTGAGGAGGAACTTCTTCACTGTGAGGGTGACAGAGCCCTGGAACAGGCTGCCCAGGGAGGCTGTGGAGTCTCCTTCTGTGGAGATCTTCCAAACTCGCCTGCATGCCACCCTGTGCCACGTGCTCTGGGTGTCCCTGCTTGAGCAGGGGGTTGGACTGGATGATCTCTAGAGGTCCCTTCCAACCCCAGCCACTCTGTGATTCTGTGATAACTGCAACAAGCCATTTCTGCCCTAGTCAGAACCTGACTGCACCGAGTCAAAGGTAGCTGCTATATGAGAATCTGAAAAGCAGTTTGCAAGACCACGTACTGTCCTATCAGCACGTTACAGAAGCCAGCCACTTAAGTTTTCTGCTCTGCTTGCTCACCTACAACGCTAAGGGACATCTCACAATTCAACCTGAAAGCCAGGGAAGGAAAAAGCTTGCAAACTGCCCTTGCTGCTCCGCTCCGCAACGCGCCGCTCTCGGCAGGACACCGGGCTTGCACTGCGCCCTCCTTCCCCACCACTGGCAGTGGCCTCCACGGCAGCCACCGAGAGCCACGTGAGGAAGCCAAGGGCGGCACGAAGGGCAACCAAAGCTCCCCTAGCACCTGAAACCCTTGCAGTGACATGGGCTACACACACAGGACAAAAAAAATGCGGTGCCTGGCACGCTGTGATGGTCGTTGCTGGGTAATCCAAAGAACAGGAACTAGCAGGGAGCGGAGCCACGCGGGCCTTGCGCCTCCACGCGCTGCTCCACTCGGGCTCCTGCACCAAGGGAAGCCCAATCCACAAATTCTCCCTGTCCTGCCCCAGCCCCAGCCCCGTCACTGCCTTTCCCTGCGGAGGGGAAGGGCAACGCGCACATCTCATTTTCCCAAAGCGCCTGATTTTTACCCCTCAGAAGCTTCAAGCAACTTCTCCCCTTCAGCCTGATGTTCAATCAGCAGATTCTTCTCGCCCATCACTTGACACTGCTCATGCTAAAGTATATATTTCTATTTCTGATGTTCCTCACATGAGATGTGGCACTAAATACTTTCCGAATTTGCTCTGCAAGAGACCAAATATCACAGCACTCATGAAAACAATTTATAGTTTCATTATATACTCTGACAAGAATACTTTGTCATTATGGGCTCTTGTACAAAGCAAGAGCATCAGCACTTCCATACTGCTCAAGTCAGTGCTGTTCTTTGGGACAAAAATCATTACTCATATATACTATTTGCTTGGAATTGACTTTGTTAACCTCAATTTCAAGTAATGAGAAAGTGAAACGGGAGTCTGGCACATTAGTGCAGCCAACACTTCCCCAAAATTGTGAACGCTTGCTTGCAAAAAGGCAGGGAGGGAAGGAGAAAAGCAATTCTAAGAAGAATCTGAACTCTCAGAAAGGACACTTCCACCTTGGATTAATTTTATTTCTGGCAATACTGAAGTTGAAATTCTGCCATAAATTTTCTGGATTATGATGCCTCGGCATCACCTTTCCAAAGGCAACTGTATCTATGTGCTTGTGTCCTTACTGATACCTTACACAAACGACAGGTCCCCCGATAAAGCGCTGAAAGGTCCCGGAAACTGAACTTTAATACTGTCAGCAAGTGATTATAGTGACACAGTAAGCAATTTCCAACTTGAAAAAAAACACAAACAAGCCAAGACTTTTTCACTTACAGTGAAATATTTGTCCTGACAATCTCCTTTCTTTTTGCCAGTTTCATCTCGTGTCTCAGCCAATTCTACAATATGTCTTGACTAAACTGTTTCTAAATACTAACAGTCTGACACAGTAATTGCAAATAAAACTGAGTAAATAAAGAAAAAAGAAAAACCCACCCCTAAGCCAAAAAACCTTTTAATCAGCAGCCAGGCTGAAAGCAGCCAAACGGGAGGGGAGCAAAGCAAACACCTCACCTGGATAGGCACGAGCTTCTGAGCTCCCTGCTGCCCGGCACAACTGACCCCCAAATCACATTTAACGGGGGGGAAATGCAGATCTGGGGCTAACCAAAACTGGGGGGGATGGCGCGTTTCCCACGAGGGTGACAGGCACCGAGCCCGAAACAGACTGTGGGGACAACTGTGTTGAGAGCCGAAATGGAGAGGAGTAATGGTCTCCTCCTTGTGTAAACCGCTTTCTAGCCTGATGAATTATGCACTGGAAAAGCACCATATGGAAGGGAGCGGCTGTGCGGCTCTCCTCAGCACTGCCCGCGTTTTGCTAGGAAAAGAAGCACCCAGCAGACTTTCGGAAACTATTTTTGCCCTTTGTGTGTATTGACCTTCTGCCCCCAATAGGATAAAAACAGTAATAATGTACAGTAGTTTGCTTCCATGTGTTCACGGTACAAGAGACAATAAATCCAGAGCATTCCTGTGGAATGGGATTATTCAACAAAACTATGCTTCCAATTCCAAGCACGAAAGAAACACAGATTACACCCGGATGGACCTCAAAGAGGTTACTCAATGGATACGCTTTTGAATGCTAAAAGCAGGTATTAATAATGGCCATCAAGTGACTTAACAGCCAGGCGCGTGGAAAGGATTCTATTCAGGGAAATAAATAAGTAATATACAATTCCCTAGATATGAATGAACAGGCCCAGGAAAGTTGGTGCGCTCTCAACAGGGAGCATGGCAGATTATGGCAATATGGGAAATTTTCAAAATTTTCAAATAGAGTTTCAGAAAAAGCATTTGCTTGATGCTTCTGACATTCCTATAGAGATTTCTCCCTCTGTATTTGACGGAAAAATACTATGGCTAGCGTTACTGAATAATCAATGTGACAACAAAGTTATTTCTGTCAAGTGTTCTAGTTACAGAGATATTTATATAAATACTCTTATTATTATTTCTTTTTATTTGATGTTGAAAAAGAATCTTTATATTCAAAAAACAAAGTTAAATATGAACCAGCTATTGTACTTTCAATCTGCAACTTTTCCTAGCTGTCTAGTGACTTTTATCTACCAATTCACTGTTATCTGCAATAAAGCGAATTATAATTGCTACAAGGAAGATCATAATAATTAAAGGAATATATACGACATCCTAGATCACTGCCTGAACTGCTTTACAGCCAGATAACTACTTTAGAGAAATTGAGTAAAAAGAGACTGACATTACAGGAGAGTGGAATTGCTCCAAGGTGACCCTCTACATCAAACACTTACTATTTGTCCATCGCTATTTTTAGTGACAAATCTGGACAGATCTCATTAGCGACGACGTAGACGTGGTCTAATAATCAGATGGAGCTGGGACACTGGCAGGGTTTTAGTTTTTTTTTTTTTTAACTAACAAACACACTGAATTGATATCATAAAATGATTTATTTTAAATTTGTATAATTACTGTCTTATGCTTGGCTATTTTATGTGAATTGGAGTCAAAAAGGAAAGCATGGAATTTCCTGAGAGTAGAAATATTGTCAGGATCTCCAAATGCTGCTTTGGAATTCCTGTGGATCACATTCTGTGCATTCCCAGGTGCCCAGACTGAGCGATCTCCCAAATGCTGATGTGAACTCGCTGGTGCATGGGCTGAAAACCTGACAAGCACCAAGATCTCAGGTAAACCCTCACATGGAATCACCACCCTTGCGACAGGAGCTACAACTCCTATTTAACTGCTACCAAGTGGCTCTTCCCCACGCTCCTGCAGGTGATTTTTCTGTGAAAATGACAGATCTAAGGAAACGCACCAAAACGCAGTGCGAGGTCACTTAGAGGGGCGCTTGTTGACCGTGTTTGGGTAATGTGGTCTATGGCTTCAGATCAAACCGGGCAACACATCTGGAGCAGTGAAGCACTCAAACCCCGAGAAATCCTCAAGTAACCAGTTCCGTGTCCTCCAGCCCACCTCATCGCCCTCATCCTTAACAAACCCCCAGAAAAGGCAGTTTCTTTGATTTTGGCCCTCCTGCTTTGCTCACTACGGGCCTGCTCGCTGCAGCGGCGCAGCGCAGGCTGGTGCCACTGCCTCACGGGCAGCAACTCGAGCAGCTTCCCAAGCCCCTCGCCTTGCGTTACTATCGGTGTCACTGGTTTTATTGGTACTTTATATCACCACCACTGTTATTACCACGCTGTGTCTTCGCCAATTGTTTAAGAATTAGCATCAAGTCGTCTGATTTGATTATTCTAAATAACTCTGCTGATAATCTTCACCATGTGTATTCCATGCATCATCAGGTTAGCCATTATTTTCTCTACACCTTTTTCTCAGTATCCCTTTGGGTGTCTTATTCCAACGTGGAGCAGGGGGACCTGGACAGCAGACCCGTGTCCTGCTCCCTGACAGCCCAGACTGCCGCTCGCCCCTGCTGAGACCTGTGTCACCCTGTCAGCACCTTCACCATTTCCACAAGGCCACTTCACCCCCAAGCCCATTGTCGGGGGCTCCGCTCCAGTCTGCGGCCTCCGGCCTTTGCCCACATTTGGAAAAGCACCAGAACTAGCGGTTCCAAACACATTCGGTGCCTTCACGCAGGTTCGGTTAAGAAGATTCCTTATTGAAAAGGTAGTGTGACAGAAAATGCAAAAGATGCTACAAAGATGGATATCTCGCTGATTTTCCTTCCTTCTCTCTCTAGTCCATATAAAATAAATAAAAAAAAAAAGAGTTATAGGCAGCTTAGGTTTCCCACTCTTATGAAGACTTCACGTCTGGAACATTTAGGTATTTCAACTAGAACTGTTGCTCTCTGGTTACATAAGAGATAAATGATTCCCCCAACTCTCTCCCCAAGTTTTAAGTTGTCAATTATTAGGGAAGAGATAATGATCAAGAAAGTGCCTCTTGGAACGACGGGCTGAATGGAGACTACATCTCTTCAAACTAATTTTAGGAAGTACAGTCACCTCTGAGTAGCTGCAAATAGCACACGGTGAATGCTGAAACGTGGGTGGTGACAGGGAAGAGAAGCATTTTGACATTGGATTTAGTTCTGGAAGTTGGCAGACGCAAGGGAGAAGCCAGCAGTAAAACACAGCGCAGGCTCCCTAGAGTATGGGTGTCCTAGGAAGCCTTTCCTGCTTCCTTCCAGGCAGAAAATTGCCCACAGAACATACGTTCCAAGCACCACGTTGGGCCCTGGGCCAACCCCCAAGGGAGCTGGTGGAAGGACCCTCAATAACTTCAGCAGAAAGGAGGCCGAGCCCTCAGGAGGTCGGCTCTCCGTGACAAGGACGGAGGCGGTCGTGCCCAGCACACGTTTAGGCCTCCTTCCCACCCAGCCATGATGGCCTTGTGCTCCGGACACCATCCCGAGCCACCACGATGGCGAAACCACTCGGTCCTTTCCAATCACTTATTCTGTCACTGGCCACAAATCAAAGGACTGCTAGAGACTGCACCGAATCTGGGCAAAGACTAGAATCCACCCTTCTGTACAGCAGAACATACAGAGCGGGAAGCTTCCCCATCTCCCAAAACAGACATGGGTTAATTGCTTCAACCACCCTCGGAGTTCATAGAGAGCTTTTTTCTTTTTTTTTTTTTTTTATTTTATATATACTTCATGCCCATTATAGAGGAAGGAGAACTGAGGCAGCAGGGAAAGGACTCCCAAGTTTGTGTAAATCAACACCTTAGCTTATCCACAGAGAAGACAGGCCAAGAAGCAACTCTCGGTATTTAAACAATATTTGAAGGCAAACAGATAGAACTCTACTACCAAGATATTGCTGGCCAAAATTATTTCCAAGAATTCTATTCTTTGTAGTACGAGAACAGCAAAACAACCTCCCAGCGGTGCACTCGGCAAAGCAACTCCTATCTGTCAGATTTTTCTTTTTCACCCTCTTCTAGGTGGAAAAAGGTTTTGTTTTAAATAAGAGACATTCAAAGGAATGTGTCCTACTCTCGAGACAGCAATTGGAGATTTATGAGGATCACTTGTTCTGGAGGCCACAATCTCAGTCTAGTCAGCAAGAAAGTTCTTCCTATGGTTCCATTTCATTCGTGTCAAAGAAGTAAAGTTACTGCCTTGGTCTCCACCCTATAGCTTAACACAGGCTTTTAAATATCCTGCCTTTGCCTGTAACCGAGGCTGGGCAGTGACCTGAAGATGAGACCAAAATCCAGACTGTAACCAAAAACGTTGTGGCAACTCAAGAGAAAAACAGAACACGGGTTTGACACACATTTCTCAAAAACTACCTCCCCACATGCAGCTTAGTCTCAATGTTTAGATCATTAGGAACAATTAAAGTGGCCGGCCTGTCCTTGTGGCACACACATTGCTTGGGCTCAGCTGAAATACTCAGCTGGGGATTTTGTCACTCCACAGGAAAGAGAAAACCAGGAAGAGCATAAGGAAAGTTAAGAAGCCAAGTTTCAGGTTCACCTCAGAACTTCTGCAAACTCTATATATTCAGAAAGTTGCGCACAACAGACTACTGTATTCCATCAAGTTCTGTAAAGTATTAAGATTATTGTATGTTTGTACATACAAACGTACATGCATCACTAGCTGAGCTCAGCTCAGGAACAGCAAAACTTATGTGAATTCTCCTTCCTGAAGCTGGTTCTTTTGTTATGTATCCGTGAGCTTATCAACGACTCCTCCTACAGCACTTGGAAAGTTGGCTTTTTCCCAGTATTTCTTTCCACGTCACCCTATTCAGAGTTTGCTTAAAGGCCATTCAGAAATACAGGTGGTGAAAACCTGAGCTCAGCACACCTGTATGCTAGGCCTAAAACAGATTAAGTGAGAAAAAAATCTGTAACTTAACTGTAAAAGAACAAGCAAGAACCTGGAAATGAACATCAGAAAAGTAGAGAAAGGCATACGTGTGAAGGGGTACACAGCAAAGGGCAATGAAAGGGTGAAAAAATACTGAAAAAAAGTGTGTAACCCACCGAAAAAAACCAAAAAACATGTATTTTTGAAAAGCCAAATTACAAAAATATCCAGATACGTGCATGAGTGTTTGCATATGTACAATTATGGATCAAAAGCACTTCTTACTTTCCTCTTAACACCCAAGATACCTGTTAACACGTGGCACAGATGCTTTGACAAGTATTTTGAGTGCCTCCTCACTTTCAAATTTGGTGGAAGTAAACGGGATCTGGATCCACTGGCTTCTGGTCGTTCTATACCCATATAGTCTACACCCATATATTTTGTACCCAGTTCTACACCTAGCTGTCAAAAACATATGGGATGTGGAAATGAGTAGAGCCACCACGACTCTTTCTGCCCGTGTTAAGCCTTCCATTTGAGAGCATTTCTGTTTTTAGGAAACATTGTCATTGTGTAGGGAAAAAAACCATTAACTACCCAGCATATACCAAGACTAGAAGGCCTCGATAACCTCTGTACCTTCACCTGAAATTGCATGTTGAGGAACGCAGTAAACTGGAAAAAAAATGTTATTACAAGTTACTGGAGAAGTTAGAGCTGCTTTCTCACACACCCGTGAGTATTATCCGAACTTAATGGCTAAAGCACAGAAGGTTAATCACAAGAAAGGAAGGGGAGGCAGAAGAGGGAAGCCCGTTCCCTGACAGTGTGTGCTACAGACCTCATGCAGGAAAACAGGCTGTAAACCTGCTGTGGAACAGAGAGAAGGGAAGGAAAAGTGGAATATAAATCACTATGCCTCTAATTGTTCCTGAGAAAAAGAAATTATACATATGCTGCAGTATTTGCAAGACTGTAGCTCAGCACAGTCATTAAAATTTGCTACCATCAAGAAGCCTCTAAAGCAGAAATAAGCCTTCACCCAAACACTGTGATTTCAGGATTGATTTTGTAGGTTAAATCATAGAAAAAGTCTGAATGTTCCCAAGCAAATAGGAACGACTTTTGAAAGTCAAGGACGGGGACATTTCCTGTGCCCCCAGCCGTGCAGTTCTCCCATCGTCACCCACACGGCACCGCCCGGCGCCCCCAAACCAAGCTCCCTGGGGGAGCCTCGGGCACCGCGTGCTCCTCGGGGGGCTGGCAGGGCCGCTCTTTCCCCTTCTTGTTGGGCAGTGTGTTTGGCAGGAGTCCGGGCAGCGCTGCCGGGCACAGGCCGGGCCCACTCGCCTGCACCTGCACCTGCCAGTGGGTAACGTAACGGGGGCAAAACCCTACTGAGATCCAAGGAATTGGTCTGCGAACATCACCGCCTGGGACAGGAGACTCCGATGCCCTTCGGCCACGTGCCTTTCACAGCCTGGCTTCCAAGCTATAGACACAAGAGCATTATTTCTATTGTCACGCTGCACAGCAATGCAACCTTCAAGCACACCGGCCTAATTCCAGCTTATTTTGCCTATTACAGCTATTTAACTTGATGACACGGGTGTCCGTGGCACTGACCCCGGACTGCCACGTTACCCGGGTGCCTCCCCGTGCCGCGGCAGGCGGTGCCAGGCGCCGCTCCTGCCCCCCGAGCCGCCTCCCGCATGGAGGCCCCGCGCCCTCCCCGGCCGCCCCGGCGGAGGGGCAAGCGGCCGCCCCGCCGCGAGGGTGACGGGCGCCCGGCCCTGCCGCCCGCCCCGCCTCACCTCGCTCAGCAGCCCCTGCCAGTCGCTCTCGCTGCGCTGGGCGCTCATGGCTGCCCCGGTGCGGCCCGCGCGGCCTGCGCGGAGGCGCCGCGGGAGAGGCGGGGCCTGCGGCCTCCGCTCGCCGCCCGCCCGGGGCCGCCCAGCGGCGCCGCGGGCCCGGCGGCCGCAGCCCGGCGGGGTTCGTCCCCCTCGGCGGGGACCAAGGCGCCCGGCCTCGAGCGGCGGGGGTCCGCGCGGCGCCCCGTGCGCCCGCGCGCGCAGGGGCAGAGTAGCGGGAAAGCCGCGTTTCCCACAGCGCGGTTTGGGGCACGGGGCCCGCTCCCGGTTAACGCCACCGGGACTCGGTGCTGGCCGTGCCCCCGAGTGGCAGCGTGTCTGCGCCGCGGGGTCACGGAGCACAGCCACCCCGTTCCCCGGGCCACAGCCCTCATCTGCAGCGCCGCAGACAGGCAGCGTGGGCTCGCCCACAATTGCGCCTTGTTTTAAGCACCCCAGCAGGCAGAAGGAGGCAAAACAACAAGTCATGCACCCATTGTGCTCGCCACCATCCATCTCGCCCCTGTTCGGCCTTGTTTGTGCCTTGGCATCTGGGCGCAGCGGCACTTTGGTTCTCTGGAGCGGCTGTGAGGCCTGCCAGAGCACCGTGTCCCTGTGAGCAGGCGAGCACTCAGGCTCGCCATTAATAAAGCTCCTATTCCAGCCACTTACAGTTTATATGGGAAGAAACACAAGCCACATCATAGGCTAAACCCAGCAGGAGTTCTCTTTGAGCCTAGGATTATTCTGTTTAATAAATGCCCATGGTTCGTTACAGATCACAGCCCCCTGAAACTGGAGGTGAACAACCCGAAGGACGAGTTTTAGCCTACAACTCTAATTCATTGAAGACATAAATAGAGTTCATATATTTTACCTGCAAATTATAGATCAAACTTAGGCATTTTCCCCAAATGTAGTCCAAAATGTAGTCCATTTTCTTCTAAATTTGCTGTTTCTCACTAACATTCCTATAACTGTACTGCTCTGGAGAGTACATTCATCTTTCTTCTTTGTTCATATTTTTTCTGTGGCTTACAGTATCATTTGTGCAATATATCACAATCTTACATGTCCTCTTAGGCTTCTGTGACAACCTATTGCTGAAAACAGCTTCTTGTTTACACCAGCAAATAGCAAATAATGAAAAATAAATCAAAAAGTTATAAATTAAACCCACTGATTAAAGGAATTGTTATGGTGTTAGAATGCCCATCATTTATATAATAGGTAAATAGTAAAACATAGAAAAAGTATATAAACAGGTGAAACTATATAAATCCTAGTAGATAAACTGCACAGAATCTTTTCCCCATTTTTTCTTCACATTTGGAGAATTGCAGTCCTCTTTTTTTCCTGTCTTTTATTCTAGACTTAGAATACTCTTGCAGAAAGATAACTCTCATCTCTTATTTTTGAGGGATGTCACTCGTTTTAATTCCAGAATTTCTTGCAGTCCCCACAAACGTAATGTTTTCATTTTTTCTTGATGCTAATTATTCAAATGAAAGATAAATATTCACAAAAGAAAGGTTATAAAACAAAAGGAACTCTCAATGTTACTGGCTTTTATGTTTCTATCATAAGTCTGATGAGAGCTGGAGTTTTTCAGAAAGCCCAAGCTCTTGGATGACAACCACTACTTTCTTTTGAAGTAAAGGAACATTCAAGGGAATAAGTGAAAAATAAGCTGAAATATGCCTTGAGTATGCTTGATAGGATCAGAACGCAAATAAAAGAGCCCAATATGTATTTTTAAATAATCACGTTTAGTGCCTGATACGAAGCCTTTTGACAGCTTCAACTTTTCTTATCCTCTCTCTTTCTTAGCTGTGGCTTCTCCAATACTGCTACATAGAGGTCCTACCTGGATCCCGCTACTGTCTAAGCAGACATACAGCACCTGCCTTAACTCAGACCAAAAAGCCAAGAACAAGATGACACAAAAGTAATACAGTCATCCCCAGCTTACAATAGGAAAGTGAAGGGAGAAGCAGCTGCCTTGGCCAAGAAAAACAGGACTTTGGACATAACCGGGAAGTGAAAATCCAGGTTATACAAGTACCAGTCCGCTGCTTTCCCTGCAAAAGTAAGTAGGTGTCTCGATTCTTCTTGTTCCTCAGCAGCTACTTTTCTGCCATCACCTTGCCAGCATCAGAGGAATACACTGTTGTCATTCAACGTCTGAAAAAATAACTCTCAGCCTTCCTCTTCAACTACCGCTGTGGTCTTTGTCACTAGATATGTTATCTTCATTGCTTTCTTTCTCCATACATTGGCTAGATAAACTTATCTGCTTCTAGTGTTTCATCTTTCTTCTCTGCAATTCTGCTTTGTAATCACAAACACCGTTTTTTTCCCCTTCAATCTCATATTTCTATCACTTCTATAATCTCCGTAGGTATCTTGAGTTCATCTGTCTTTTCAGGAGATTACTCTCCACTTCTCTAAGCATTTTCCATGGTTCATTAGGAAGGCTTCAAACTTTCTAAACCAATCTTTTTTTTTTTTCTGTAAAAAAATACAATTTCAGGATCAGATACAAACTACTGTGTCTCTTTGATGCAACTACTCAGATATACTCACGTTGGAGATTTAAGCAAGTGTTTTAAAATACAGCTTTTAGAAATCAGAGTGTCTTTGCCAGGCATCAAGGAAAACACAACCCTTTTTTATCCATAGGTAGACCTAAGAAGGGGATGACTTCACATTTTGCTGCTGATTTTTGTCATCATGTGGCCACTGCACTAACATGATTGATACATCCATGTTCTACTTTAAAGAAATGGATGATTATTAAAAAAAAAAAAAAAAAAAAAACACCAGCATGTAAATCCTTAAGATCTGGACAGGCCTACGTAATTGAAACATAATGAAAACATGTAGTGCTTGTCTCCTGAAGAACGACTCAATCTGACTCTCTACAGATGTTGCAGGGCTCCATGTAATGAGGGTTTAACTGCCTCTGAATGAGGATATAACCTATCATAGCTAGAACAGACGTTTTAGTACCTGTGCTAATTTGTATCAGAAATCTTCTTTTTCACATTCTTTTTAATCTGATGATAGATAAACATCCAACCTCCCCAGCTTCATGCATGCATTCTGGAGGAGGCACGCTACGTTTGCGGGCGGTACCATCACATTTATCTACTCTCCTACCTGTTTTCTTCCTTTTGATTTTGCCTTGCCTTCTCAGAGGCTGCTTTTGCCCATTTATATGCCAGCTGCGCCTCCTCAATTTTCTCAGGTTCACTGCTGGTTTCACTACCCTGTATCAGCTCTTCTGCTTCACATGCATGGTCTGTCAGCAGGACAATATGATCTGCAGATCAGAAGCCGTTGAGCAGTTACTCATTTATGTTGAATCCTTTGTGCCCAGGCAAGTCCGTGAAGGACACATCTTAGGCAAACAACAGAGGTCTTTAAAGTGATGGTGTTTCTTTTTCCCTCTTTAACGCTTTTGGGTCTTGAACATATTTTACATATTATTTGCCTTTTGTATTAGATATTACCTCCTTTTTCCCCCTTTTTCTATCTCTTTTTTTTCTTTTTTTTTTTTTTTTTTCTCTCCGGGCAGAGGAGAGACGACACATTTCAAAACACACTGTGATTTTACAAATAAACCAAAAGGCAATATGTGAGGTTTTCTGAGAAGCAGCTCGCTGGGTGCTTCCAGCCTAGCTAGGGGTGATGAGGGCACAAATTCGGGGGCATTATTGGTAAATACCCAACATACAGAACTGCTCGGTTCACACAGTTGTGTGGACCTACTCATTTTGACACAAAACTTGGACTTTGGTGAAATCCTCCAGGAATACCAATTCCCAGGCCATGACTAGTTGCCGGGAGGTGCTGCAGAGTTCAGATCTAACTCAGCCAAGAGGATCCCAAAGCTGTTTAAAATCATAGGTAAAATTAATTGATTTGATTTGAGTTCTACTGGAAAAGTTTGGCACTGTTGTCTCTGCTAGCAATCACATCTAACTCTGGAGGTACTACACGTAAATTATCTTATGTTCACCAGCAGTCAAAGCTCTTCTTCCCCTAGCCATAAGAAAAAAGAAAACTTAGTAGGAATTAGAACATAAAAGTAAAGAGAAAAAGAATAGAATCTCAGAGCCCTTTTAAAGGACTTGTCATTGTAAGTGAATCTAGACTTACTATAAATGAATTTTGTTTTCCCAGATGCATCAAACTGCTGCTGTCAAGACAGTCTCTCACTGCCTTCCTTCTGCATTATTATTATTTCCCTTAAAATATCTTGCTATTGATGGAACTAAAAATGCAATACAGGATCAGAGAAAATATTTTGTCAAGTGACTCAGACAGGCACTACTGACAAGGAAACGTGTACTGCATTTTATGTTCCACCCAGTGTGTTAGAAAAATATAAGAAATAGTTCATTTTACTAGGAAATCCAGGTAGGAAATTCAGACTGCTTTATGTTACCATGAACTTAAGGGTAACCTAGTACTGTCATTCGATCTGACATATGGATGGCTTTTCAGACTCTTCAGTCCATTTATTCAACTGGTGACATGCCTGAAAGCTGTCTGATCATTTCAGAGACATTTATTGCAGTGACCACAATAGACTCTTTGGCACAAAGACTATCACTTCATATATATGGTCAGTACTCAGCAGACTGTAAGCAAAGAATACGCTGGAGAACAAAAGACAGCCAGTCTGACTCTATCCTTCCTAGTCAACTTTGAGGGAATAATGAAAGAAGGCTCACTGACTGCTAGCACAAAAAATAAAAATGAAACACAACTCGATGGAAATATTACAACAAAATAATTTTCCATTTGAAAAATTCTTGCTAGAAAAAAAAAAGGCATCAGTTTTGGTTTGCAATCTTTTGAGAATCACGATGAAATTTCTCATTAGTCCAAGTTTACACCTTAGAATTTACAGTAGGACCATACAGAGCATCAAACTGAAGTTTACGTGTTTTGTGTTCAAAATCCCCCCAGTTTTGAAGCTTGAATCTCAGTCTCTTCTAGGTGAAGTTGATGAGCATTGTTTTAACTCCCCTGAAGCACTGACAGTTGGTGAAAGTGGTTAAATATTAACTGTATCAAGGACCTGAATCTTGGGTTACCGCGTTCTGAATAAGACCTTAGCTGCCAGGATATGAGCTCCCTCTAATAACATAAATATTTAATTATGCAAGTGCGAGAGCTTCAACAGAAGGAAATAAGAGATCTTTTAAGAGATTTTTTTTCACTCCAAGTTTGAATCAGAAAGAAAATGAATCCTGTTGTTCTTATACCACAGGGAAATATCTAACCTTTGGACTGGATAGTGTTCTAAAGTAATTCTGTATTTCCTTTTCCCCTACCACTTTCCTGTATTGGTCGCATGGAGCACCTGACAGAGACCTGCTTCATTTTATGTGTGTGTGATTATGTCAATGCTGTATGACTTGATCTTACATTCAGCACTTGGCGAGGTCTTTAAGAGGTTTTTTAAGTATACATGGCCCCTTCAGCTCCTCTGGACAATACATAGATAGTATGCAAAAGTTGTGGAGTTATTCCAGAATTTTGCTTTGCTTTAACATTTTACTGATGACATTATGATTCTATTAAATTATCATAGAAGTGATTATTTCAGTAAAAGCTAACCTCTAATTTATTTATTTATTGCTGCATATTTTACCTTTGAATTTCTTACCTTTTAATTCTGTGGGGTTTTTTTTTTTGATTGTATTTGTTTTTTAGTATTTCCTTCCTTCAACTAAGAAAGCATTTTTTCTTCTTCTTGCTGGTTGATTGCTGAATCAACCTACAATACAATCTCCTCGTCCTAGTGAGAGGCCATATGGGGATGATGCATTTAGCTGTTCACTCTGCCAACCTGTGGAGATTCTGAACAATTAGTACAAAGCAGAACCCATAAAATTAGGTGAGATGAGAATGAAGACTGTGAGTTGCTTTCAGTGGCGGACTGCAGTCAAGGGCTTAGAGGGTACCATCCCTAGCCTCTGCTAGAGGGGCAAGGGGAAACCTTGTGAAACAACTTCTGAACCAGTTTCAAACCTAGCATACTGAAATAAATGTCAGTGTATTTCAATTAATCTGGATATATACATATATATCAGTGGTATTTTCCTTAGCTCCTTGTCTTAAGCTTGCCATCTCTGGCAAGTGTGATTATTGAAACCTGCCAACAGAGCACAAGAGGTCATTTAGAAAGATCTATACCAGCTATTTGGTGTGGTTAGCTGGCTGCGGAGGTAAGGAGCCAAGGGCATTTGGATCTCTCCTAAATAGGTCAGTTCCTAAATGTCTTCTCTAAAAACATTTTCTCAGTGAAGGGTTTTTTTTTCATCATAGGCTTACAAGTTTTATATCAAGATTCTTGATAAGGGGAAGCCTCCTTGCTTTACAGGGATTTGTACATTTAAAGGTTAGAATAAATAAAATTAATTGATGCTTGCTACTGGAGGTGAGACCCAAAGAACCCCATCATCTAAGTGCCTTTAGAGCTGAAAGATGTGGAGTGGCCCATTGGAGAACTTCAGATGCTGCAGG
This sequence comes from Nothoprocta perdicaria, assembly GCF_003342845.1. Lineage (NCBI taxonomy): Eukaryota > Metazoa > Chordata > Aves > Tinamiformes > Tinamidae > Nothoprocta > Nothoprocta perdicaria. Next base: position 13,707,359 of record NW_020455204.1, on the reverse strand, counting down.
GTACCTACTTTGGATCCAAACTTCAAGATACCTGACCCTTCTGCTTCTAGGAGCAATAACACCATTGCCTAAGCAAGTGTGCTGGGTACTGCGGCCCCTCGATGTTTCCAGGTTTGAGCAGAATGGCAGGCACTTTGCATGCAGGAGTACTCAAAGATGGAGACTTTGGTGGAATATTGCGTGTTCTTAGGACCTCCCTATGAGCTTGTGCTCAGTCACAGGGTGTTCTTGATCTGTTCCTAAAATACAAGAAAAAAAGCCACACTATAAGAAAAAATAAGTTGAAGCCTGGTGAGGGCACTTCCTCAGGCAGTTTAGTGGTGGCACTCTGCACTCTCCAGCCTTAAATTCCTCATTATTCATGGGTTTCTCCAACAGCACAATGTCATTTTTTTCTCAACTCTAGTGATTGTGCTGATTCTCATACACCAGGAAAATGTATCTGTTTCAATTTGGTATTTAACAAGGTGCACAGATGGTGTTAAAGAGCAGGTAGAAGTGGTTAATCACCTGTGAATTTTAGGCATTTTCCTGCTGTCCACAGAGGACTTTAGAAGTGCATTTACTGCATGGATTTCTCCACAATGATTTGCATTTTCATGGTCGTTTTCAATCGGTCACCCCAGGGAGGTTTGCAAATCTTCTCATTGCAAAGCTATGAAGACCAGCCCACGTCCCCACTCCTAGCGCAACAAATGATTTGGGACCTGAGTCATGTGGCACTCGGTGCTTGCGTTCAGGCATATCCCTACCTCGCTGCACCCTGAGCTGTTTCATTTTACTGACACCATCTGTTTCTGGTGCCTAAACCAATTTGTATTCCGTTTCAAGAGTTGTCCCCTCTCTGCTTTGCTTTCTGACCTTGTAAATCGATCTCTTGTACAGTCAGTAAGAAATACTTTCCTGAAATCTGGATGAATAACGTCAACGATTTCATCTTTACCCATTCAGCAATGCATTGAAATGACCCTAATACATTTGTCATACATGATCTTCTTTTTACAGAACCATGCAGTCTTCCTTTCACTAAATCAAATCCCTAACTGAATTGTAATCTTGTCCCTTATAAATGTTTCCATTATCTTGCCCACTATTAAAGTCAGTCTTACAAGTCTGTATTTCCTTGGATCTTCCCAGTGTCTCTTTTTGACAGCTACTGAAGCCACTCGACAGTGAAGTGCATTTCAGATAAATATCATTGATATGCTCCTTAAAAGAAAAAGTGTTTTGATGTTCAATAATAGTTTTAAAAATTCGCTGAAATGAATGGAAAAAAAAAAGGAGGATTTCTTTACTGCTGGCAGTTAGTGGCATTGATGGATCATGGCATAGCCATTCTCAATATGGCCAAATAATTTCACTGTATAGAATTTTATACAGCTACAGCTAAAATTCAATGAACTGATTCAGAAGGTTCAGTATAAACTATAACAATAACTTAAGCCCCTAAATTGATTTGGTATCTTGAAAAGATAGGGAGCAGCAAGACGCTTGCTCATGTCATCTTCCTTCACAGATGTAACTTTAACTGGGACTGTAAATCCAAAGCAGAGGATTGGGGGATAAGGCTGTATAATGCAAGATTTAAGACCCATCCTGGAAATCACTGAGGATTTGAGTACACCAACTCTAAAACATAATTGGAGCGGTATAAGAGTCCATCCAGAAAGTTAGGCAGATATTTTTTAGAAGAATAAAGATAAATTTCATACCTTAAGAGGCTGTTTTGAAGAGTGCTGGGCAAGATTAGAAAAGAAAATGACAGTGAATAGAAGAAACAGAGAAGCAGAAACATAGATAACCACTCATCCTACTATCCTCTCAAGATATGGGCTGAGGATGATTTCTATCAACCACTTCCAAATATAACATTATACGCCTTTCATTATGTTGTCAATCTAATTTGGATGTAAGCTGTTCAGAGCACAGGGCTGTTTTGCCTTTGTGTTTGTCTGTAAAGTGCAGCACACCCCAAGCGAGGGAAAGAAGAGATAGTTCTTGGATTAGAGGAGATAACACCCTCATTGAAAGTCCTGTGTGAAAATGCTTGTTTTGTAATAGTCTTTGTGAAACCTGCCCCTGCTGCATAATGCAGAGCAATTCTTCAAAGTAAAAAGCAGGTCATTGTAGCTCATTTTATACTAACTCCGGACAGTTTCTACACTGAGAAGGAATGGGAGAAACTCCTGCCATCCCACATTAGCTTGTGGAAAGAATAAACTCTGAACTCACAAGATTTGCATTTGGTTCATCACCTGAAGTTCAAAGTTCTCCATATTGAGTGAACTCGAGGTCTGAGAAGAAAACCTGAATTCACTCTGTAGTGAAATAGAGGAATTTTTTTCATTGCATTAGAGAGGTCAAGGCTCCAATCCCTCTTTTTGAGAAAGAAGTTATGAAGTTTTTGCATGCTGAGGCATGGTTACATCAGAATTGAGTTCTGTAGAGATAACCCACCAGTAATACAGAAAATATTATACTTAGGGCTGCAAGATCCAAGATATAGTTGGGCTGACCTAAAATTGCTATGCAGTGCTTATGTGCTGACAAGCTCAGCTTCCTTCTCCTAGCTCCAAATAGAAGTATAAAAGCTTAACTAAGATAATTAGACTCAGGACCTTAGAATATGCCTCTTTCTGTCCCTTATCAGCCTTCAGGGTAATTTTCTGGTTTTCAACATCTTTTTCCCTTTTCCCTCTCTTTACAATAAATCTGCTTTATTTTCTTTATTTTCTTGTGTCTGGTCTTCTCCCTCCTCATTGTATTTTGTTTTTGATCCCTGCCTGCGTTTTGGCTCTAAATTGGCTTTATTTTGCATGTCTCTCTTGAGCAGCTTCCCACACTTCCCACCCTACACCCTAACAGAGGGACTAATTCATGGGTAGGAATGCCTAACCCAGACAGGCCCTTTTCTCCCAAATAACCACCTTTGCCAGTGGTCCATAGCTCTCATCACGTTCTCAGACAAGGCCCAGTATCATTGTCAGGAAACTAACCTGTAGCTCAGTCCACTTTGGGGCACCAGGTGCCTTTGCAGTTTCTGATCTGCAAATCTGATAAAAGAAGTGGGAAAAAAAATCTGGAAATTGAGAATCCCAAGGCATAGCATTTGCCCTATGGTCCATGTTGTCCAGGCGCTCTCCCGCGTCGCCCGACGTCCCCCCTCTGTGGCAGGAGCCGCAGCGGGAGCGAAGCCTCCGCAGCATCGCAGCAAATCCACACCTGCCACCACAGCTACTGTTTTTCTTTCCATTAGGAAAGGATTTAAATCAGCTCCCGAGTTTAACACTGGTCTAATGTCAAGATGAAGGCAGTTAGTAGTGGGGGGAAAAAAACTGCTGCCACAAAAAATAAATAGAAATGCGCAATTCTGTTGCAATATTTGGGCATTTCGGCCCTGAGGGGTTGCTCATGTAAATGAATCTTGTGCTTATTCTGTCAGAGAACACAAATTAATAGCACATGAAGAAATAAGAACCAACGATCTTGAAAGCCCAGATGAAATCAAACTACACAATTTCAGATCCCATTACAGATTTCAGCACAGGGGTCTTGGTCAGAAAGGATTCTGTTTCCATAGACAGAGTTTTTAAAATTGTTAAACACAACCTTATGTTAGAGTGGGAGTTTTAAACCTACCTCCCCAAATGACTGAGATGTTTGGAGCAGGGTTTTTCCTTTGAATTGAGCCCATCACCGTTTAAATCTGAAAGGTCCACAAATACGGCTTATTTGGAAAACATATAAAGATTTGATTGATTCCAGGTGTTTGTTGGCTTAGGCATCTACCACAGTGTGTGTTCCAAGGAGGAAACAGTCCGCTGTTCAATGCTACCACCACAAGGCTAGCATCATTCCCGCAGAAACTAACTGAGTTTCCCCTACCCAGCAGTGACCCAGAGCAGCAGGTAGCACTGAGTACAAGAGGCCGTGCCCACAGTAAGTCCACTCCTGATATGAGGAAATATCCAAGTATTTAAAAGGCCCCAAATATGGTCTAGTACAGGCCAGTGTTAAAAAATCAAAGTTTCAATAATTTAAAAAGTAGTCACAATAAAGAAAAATCACTCTTGATATCAACACCATTGGGAATCCACGTATCAGACGTACCTGTTGCCTTGTCATCTGCTCATGAGATTGCTTTTGGTTTTGTTTTTGTTTTTTTGTCTCGCTTCTGAGCATAGAGTGAGTTTTCACTTGTTCACGCTTTCAAGCTTTTGGGAGGCAAGCTGAGGGAAAAGAAGACTTTTGCCTGCTCACTTGCCCCCCGGATATGGAGATCCGAATTAACTCACATAATGGGAGCGAGTTGGCATGTTTAGCCTGAATCAGAACAGATTTTGCTCCGCAAAAGGCAGCCCATGGAGGATGCGTACTTCCATAGGAAAGGAATTCAAATTCAGTCCACATCTGTGTGCTCCGTATCGGCACGCAGGTACCTTCCCCTGCTGAACTGCTGTTAGAAGCCTCGCTTTGTTCAGCAGCAGAGTATCACTGGGTCTTTCTGCAGGTTATTATGTTGTTTATGATGCTATTCCAGCTGCTTCTGGAAATGCTTTTCTCCTCTTCCCGGTGTGGAGATATAACGTGCTGCTACTGCTTACAGCATGACTCTGCAGGTGAGGAAGAACACACTTGCATGGGCTTATTTGCTGTGAGGCTTTCCCAGTAGCCTGAACAGGGACATTTTTTTACATAGTTCTAGTATCAAGATAAGCTGTTTTGAGTTACTAAAGGAGTCGGATTTTTTTTTTATTTAAAATTAAGACTTTTATTCATAATAACTGTTTTTATGCCCACAGATAAATAAGGTGTGACACACCTGAAATATGACAAAATCACAAAAAAAGTTAAGATTGGAAACTGAGGAAGAGAGAGACTAAGGCTAAGACACACATTTAATGCTTCCACTGGACCTTGGTCTTGGCTGCCTATGCTCTGGCCATGGCTGCAGTCCCTCATGTCCTATCTAATGCCTTAGATTTAGGTGGTACAACTCCCTAGACACTGCAGTTATGCTTGGGCCTCCGGTCAGAATCACCTCCCTGCAGGGACTGAGCGGCTCCACATCCCTCTCATGAGCAAGTTGCACTGACAGCCTCCGGAGCAGCTTCCCTCCTCCTACGTCTCCAGTGGGCTTGACCCACTGTGCATCTCAGGGCACACAATTTACAGTGATCACAGCAACTTTTATTTAAAAGCAGAATTTGCTGCCCCCTTTGCTACAGCAGCCTGAAGATAAATAAGGACAAATTCTGCTCTGCTTAAAAAGCCCCAAAGCCAATAATTAACGGCACACATTTCCCCCAGGCTGTGGCAGCGTGCAGCTCGGCACCAGGTCTTTCCTTTTGATGGGTCCCTAGATGTTTGCAGTTCATGTAAGAGGAGAGCAGGTCAGCACTTACATCCTCAGAGGGGGAGCCCCATTAACTGCTGTGGTGGTTTCTAACCTCCTGTGACAAGAGGTTTGAGCCTGCCCCTGTGTGAGGCGTCGGGCTGCAACTCCAGCTGGACGCTCCAGGGAGCCCTAAGTGACACCAACCCTAAGTGACACCATCACAGTGACAGGGAATGGGGGCAGAGATGAAAATGTGACCAGGATCTTCATCATCCATCTTCATCACACCAACCCAGTGCCCCATCACACACGTCCCATATCCTAAGTTGCTTCATCAGCCAGTTTTGCGTGCCCAGGGTGACCAGCTCCGGGTGGCTGCACAGCTTCAGCACTCAGGATTTTTACCATGTACTCACTAGAGGGAGCCCATGTGGTCTCAGAAATGCAATAGAAACGCTCTGACTTAGGCAGTGAGGAAGACTTAAATCCAAGACAGGTATTAGCAGCATTGCTGTTTTCCCAGATCGGCTAAAACCACCAGTAAGCTTAGTCCCTTGTCTGCTTTTCTGCATCTGGGATTTTTTCACTCACTGCAGTTAAGGAGAGAAGCTTTGGAAACATTTCCTGAGAAGAATCTGACATTTTACAAAGACAAGATTAGACACTGAATGGTGGCGTGGTTGATTAGTTGAGTCTAATCCTAATGATGTTCACTGAGGTCAAATGGCAGCTGTCTATAGGTTGACTTAAAGCTTTCCCTGACCTAGAGCACACTGCACACCAAGATGCTGAGACACCGCCTGTGCCTTGAGGCTGAGGGTCCAGATCCCAACTTTCCTCAGGGGCTGGAGCATCCTGTTAGTCAGGATAAAGGATGGGACCTCTGTACTCTAACACTGATCACAGCAGAAGAGCCTTGAGCTTTTGGGAGTATCCCTCCAGAATGTGGAGGATGGTACCACTCCAACAGGGACCTGCTGAGGTGGAGAACATGGAAAACTGGAAGCTCCTTGGGGTCATGGGGCTGCCAGCCCCACACAAACTTACTATTAGTGATGCGAGCTCTGCATTTTCATTCATTTGCCTGGGCTCTTGTTATGCTTCCATTTTCTGTTCGAAAAGACTTGTTTAATTTTGCTAACGACTCTGAATGAAGATAAGGCCCATGTGTGTAATAACAAACTAAAATTAAACTTCAAACAAATTATCTGTTAGGATTTAGAAGAATCTTATCTGGGGAGGAATTAATCCTTGCTGCTTGTTTTGGGGCTTTAGCAGGCCACTGGGGATTTGAAAAAGAACACTTTTTCAGGCTTGTGCTTACACAACAACTGAAGTGACGTCCATAATTCTCTAGATATGCTTTAAAATAATAAAATCCCCACACCTAAACATCTGAAGTGTAGCCTGAATTGATTGCAAACCAAAATGCAGCTGCTGTACATCATCATCTGTCACTGTCAATGCCATGGTCTCCTTGTAGCTAATGTCCTGCTTCCTTTGTTGCTGCTTATCAGGACAATTCCCTAGGACGTATCTTAAACTCTGGTGCTCCCCACGGAGTTTGAAAACTGGCCATTGCACCCTCTGGGGGATGTGAGGTTGCTCTGTAAGGAGCACTGTGCTCAGTTTAGCCTGTTAATCAGAGACCAGGGGCAGGATGCCTATGGTCTCTGATCACTTTGCTGGAAAATGCTAACATGACTCGGAGTGATATTGGGAACAGGAATAGACCTGGGCTGGCAGAGCTTGCACAAGGTCAGCTCTTCAGGCTCATAGCAGGTCAGCCATCTTCTCATGATGTTTTCAGCCCAGGAATGCTTTCATTAAACTAGCAGTTTACTTCAGCTGCACTGACCTCTATGTAGTGCCCATAGCAGATGATAAACACAAAGAGAAGGGAAGACCTCTGGAAACACCTTCCTGCCCTCCTACCAACCACAGAGGTACCTCCAATTTCCATCACAGAGAGGCTCTCAATAGAGACCTTCTGTCTTTTTTGCATTTGCTCATTTTTCTTCTTTCAGTTTAGCTGCCCACACTGGTTGGAGGATGAAAGAGCAGGAGGAAGAAGGAACATGAAAAAAAGAAGAGGATTTTTACCAGTCAGGAGGAGGTAAGTGAAATGGGTGATATTTGCAAGCATAAACTACACTTAGAGCCAGGAGAATCAAGAGATCTTTGGCACCTGCTGATCTGTCTCCCACTTCAAGGAAGCCTAGTCGTGGCTTGGCCTGCTGTAATGATGCTTTTCTTTAGGCTGTTAAACACATGGAAACTCACTGAGGTCAGTCCCAGGCTGGTGCCCGCCCCGCTTGCACCATTTCCCATTGCAGAGCCATGGCAGCAGTCTGCACTGTTCCCACATGTCAACATTGTTCCCACATGCTGCACTGTCTGCCCTGCCGTGTCCATTGGGCCTCAGAAGGACCAAGAAGGTCCCTTGCCATGGCCAGAGTCTTGCCTGGGGTGAAACCACTCCTGTCCCCAGGACAAGGCTCCTTCCTCTCTCCCTGAGCTGCTCATGACCCTACATGTCTTTTGATAAATCCCCATTGCCAGCAGAGGACCTGAAGATAGGTGCACCGTGGAGAGGAAGAACTTAAATAACCTCTTCCTTTTCATTACTCAGATGCAAAAGGCAGGATTCCTTCTTCATTCTCTAAAACTTCTGGCAAAGACACCAAATTCGCAGCCGCCGAAGTTGCACGTTGAAAGCCAAGACCCCACACCTTTGATGGAAGGTTACAGACATATCCTCAATGCAGAGCTCTGGGCTCTAAATACTTCAGTCAGGAGCAATACACTGCAAGCTCCTTGGATAGGTCATGGAAAGAGAGAAGTGTCTCTGACAGGTAATTCAGTTACAAAAAAGCTGAATCACCCCTTAGAGGTGCCTTTAGCCAAATGCACAAAACATCTGGGCCTCAAACTGACTGCGTGGGACTGTACTGGGCACAGTCGCTTCTGTGGTGATTTTTATTCACTCTGAAAACTGCACATTTTCTTCTACTCTTTATTCCCCACTCTATTTGCCCCCATGAGGACATTTTCTCTCACAAGCAGCACCGTTCTCTACGCCTGGCACCTCCTTGGGCAGACACGCATTGAAGTGACACGAGGCGCTGGCACCTTCCAGTGCAGCGCAGCGGTCCCCACCTCGCCGAGCCCCACACACACACTGCACACACCTGAGGATCTACCAGCCCAGAAATACTGGGTCTGTGCAGTTCTTCAGAGGACAAGACTCTCTGCCCTTATTTTTCTTGCAGGCCCCAGTGGTGCAGCCGTCGCACTGAGGAAGCACAGTGCTCTCGATATCCCTCTTATCTACATAGTCATCTTTAAAAAAAAAAAAAAAACAGAACAAAACCATGGAGTAGAACATCTTGCACCCACCTGAGTTGTTATTTCATACTGTTTCTTGAAAGGCATGTAGCAACGTGCTAGGAATCACTCCCTGCACAGCCTTTCTCAGGATGCAGCCAAGCAAGACAAGCCAGAAGGCTTCAGAGACACTTGGTATTTTTTCAATCTGGCCTTTAACTGGGCAGAGAGGTCACTGCTAAGCAAGCTCTAGTCCATGCAGAAGGAAGGAGTGTGTTATTCTGGCAACATTTCAAATGTCTGTTGACCTGAACAGTGAAAGACCAGAGACAAGAAGTTAAGTGCTTTAGTGTGCAGTACACATATTTGGTATAATAGCTCTTTTTACCTTTCTTGAATTTCCATCTGTATCTCCCATTCAGCTATGAAAATAAATGTCATATGTTTTATTGTAATAGATATTACTGAGCAAAAGCCAAATATATTTGCAAAGGATTGAATTTGTTGCCATGGGAGGAAATGCAAATAATTTGGGGTTAAAAACAAAGAGACAAAAGAAAGCTCTCCTGCTAAAGTAAATACCATCTCATTGCTTTGCATTCAGTTTTAGAAGGTTCATGAATATCCTTGTTTTCCGTAACCTTGCACGTTATTGAAAAGATATTTCATTTGCTCCTACTTTTTGCCATTGCCTTAGATAGTCTACTTCCTTGTCTCTGAGAAAGTAAGCTGGGTTTTATGTTTGTTTGACAAACCATCAACATCTGCACAGGAAAGATTTCAGAGAGGGAAGAAACAGTAAAATGAATGGAAGGAAGGAAGGAAGGAAGGAAGGAAGGAAGGAAGGAAGGAAGGAAGGAAGGAAGGAAGGAAGGAAGGAGAAGAGAGAAACCTTTCCTAATTATTTTTCCTTTGATCTTTATACACTTGTGTAATAGGATGCATCTAGCACCGGACTTTTCTGAAAATATATTTAAACCGAGAGAATTCAGATATGATTTCTTTATACTAGAGAACAAACTCCCTGAAACACGTAGTGTGTCTTGCTGAGAATTAAGCTGTGCACCCTGCCATGAGCAGCACACTTGTAGCTTTACACAGGAACTGTTTGGAAAACTGGTACTGGTTTGAGAATATGAAACAAAAATTTGCAACTGTGCAAGTCTTGCATCTGTTTGTAGTAGCTGGAAGGTCACCAACAAATAATCCAAGGTGGCAAATCCGACTGCCTACTCAAAGTCATGCTGCAGGAAAAGCCAGTGCTGAAAGCCGTGTGGGAGCATCTAGACATCCTCTGTGGCCCTCACAGGTGAGGTGGTTTGTAACTACATGCCATGCCTGGGGTTTTTGGCCACAGCAGTGAGTTTTGATGAGGCAGAGGGCAAGGGAAGGCACAGACCCAACGCTGGCTTCTGAGGAAGTAAAGGGATCTCTTGCCTGCCCTTCTTTCCAAGAGCCGGGCTCCGAAACAGCAGAGCCCCCGTGCCTTAAGAGGCATTCCCGGGCACATTCTCCTTCCCTCATCCCCAGGGAGCCCTGCACAGTGGGGAGGAACTCCGAGCTGCTTCTCACAGGGCCCTTTTGTCACTATTTTTATGACTATCTATCTCTACTGGGGTGTTTACCTGAGTGCTACAATTCAGTCTGATAACTGCAGGTAGCTGGTGGTCTTTGGCTGGAAGGAAAGATCTTGAGGTAGTTGTCAGTGTGGACAAGTGAAGGTGAAGATGGGGGAAACATGGATGACCTGAGGTTTATTTTTATTAAAGACAAGCGTGTAGCCTTGGGCTGCAGTTGGGAGCAATAGGAGTGACTCACTCTCTTTCCTAAATTATGGCCCTGCACAGGGCACGCATCAGATATCCGCAAGCTCCCAGTTATTCCCGAAGTTAGCACATGGTGCCAACTCATTACTTCCTAAATAGCTTCAGTGTCAGTGCTAAGTGGTGACTTAACTGACTGCTGACATTCACTACAAGGTTACCAAGATAAGTCTATACTTAGGAACACTCTGGTACTGCAGATGACGTGGAAGTGATTTCATCTATACACATTTTGAGAGGGATGAAGCAAACAGAGAATCAAATAGTCAGAATGACTGGATTTTCTACACAACTAGTTATAAAATGTATATTTTCTTTTTGCTCTCCCTCTATAGGAAGGACTTTTTTTTAATCGTGGGTCAGGTCATTATCTGACAATCTCTTCAAAACCTGAATTCCTGTCTCTGTTGAGCCTTCCTATCGCAGGCCTGAGCAACATTGACGGAACAGAGGTGGAAAAATACATGGTGGAAAACACAGTTAATATTCAACTCACTAAATATCAACTGGAGACGGTGTCTCAGAAAAGCAAATGCTTAAGTCAACAGCACTATTAAGGAATTGAATTAAAACTAAAAAAAAAAGTGATTTTTTTTTTTTTTGCAATAATTCATAAGGCACCCGATATGTTACAGGAAGCACTACAGCAACCACGCAGCATTTCTCACAACAGGGAGCACTCTTGGTGTTTTGCACAGCCCTCTTCACAGTCCTCACGTTGCAAGTGGCTGCTGGTACTCACTGAAGAGGGTCTCACTGAAAGGCCCAGTGCCTTGGTCAGATGGCAAAGATCTGTATGTAGCTCCACTTTGCAGTGCCAAGGTTTCAGCAGCTTCCTGAACTCCTAAATCCAAAGGATATTCTCACTCACTAGCCTTACATCTATCAGCACATCGGCAAGCAGCCTGTTTCCCTTACCCTGCACCCCTTCCCTTTGCTACCAAATCTCTGCCTATTCCAAGCTCCAGGCATTTGAGAAACCCTTCCTGCAACCCTGCACCAAGCACCACCACAGCAGCTGCCAGGATCATGTTCTGAGCACCAGGCACATTTGCAATGATATTCAAAGCAGAGTAGGACTTTGAAGTCCACATCTTGTAACGGGGATCTTCTCACCTTGCTGTCATAGATGGATAGATCAGCCCTCCCTCAGCACCTTTCCCAGGGGAGCTGGTGTCTTCATGGAGAAAAAAAGTGCCCAGAACCAGTTGATGCCAAACTACGAGAACCTCTTTCTTCTGCCCTACCAGCCATGCCAAAGGGCTGGGATCTGCAGAAGTTGGTGCTCTCTGACAGCCCATCAGAAATACCAAAAAGCAATTCCCCTCATGTGCCCTGCAGATGTTAATATAAGTCTTCCTACAAAAATAAATATCTCAGTTGTCACTTAGGCAAAAAAGGCACGTGGTTATGACTCAGGCATAATAATCTCCTAGTGATTAAGAAGAAAGAGACAATGAAAAAAAATGAGGACAAAGGGCAAGAAAATAAAATTGCAAAGAGAGAAACTATTACCTTGATTCCATCTCCACATCTACCTGGATCCAGGATCTAAGAAAAGTCAAGGATCCTTTACTTTTCCTCTGGCTCAAAGTGGCCAGGAGCCAGAGCCCTCTCCACGCAGTTGCCACCCAGGCTCTCCCTCTCATTTAAGAAGACTCTGCTTCATTCCCCAAATCTGTTTTTTCTCCTGAAGTCACCGACTTTCAAGCCCCAGCATATTGTGATTCACCCAGTCTGGGCATGATGGGGAGCTGCCCATGCAGAGTCCCCATCGTTGGAGGTTGGACAGGACAAACTCAGAATATGAGGTTTCCCTTTTAACAACGTGTAAAGATCTCATGGTAGCTATTCCTGATGATAGAGACAGATGCAGTAAAGAGGTGGGGAGTAACTACAGAGCCCTGTAGTTACTCACTTCATTAAGCTTTAATTGTAACTATTTCAAGGTGCAGCCCCAGCACCATAATCAGATCCCGAGGTGGCCGAGGCACAGATAAGTGTAATGAGCCTTTCTCCAAAATGAAAGGCCTGCAGTTTTCTCCCCAGACACTAATGGTACAAAACCGAGTTAGAAAATGCTGTCAGCAGGAACAGAGAGAAGCTGGGGATCCGAGAAGACCTCTAGGCTATGGAATTGAGAAACAGCGAGGAGGAGGATGCTATTAACCCGAGTTGCTGGTTTAACTTCTGTTTCTCCTAGCTGCATCTCCAGCTTTCTCCAGGAAGCATCCCAAGTAAATCTCCACCATCCTGAGCTCACTCGTACCTCGCTTTCTGTAAAACCACTTACCATATTGGCAAGACCAGAAAGAAGAGAGATAGTGATTGAAACAGAGCTGGCACCGCTGCTCCCTCCTTCCACCTGCCACCCCTGGTTCCACTTTGGCTCTGCTGGTAGCGGGTGGTGAGCGGTTTCCTAAGCCCCGACCTTTGATGCGTCAGCCTCAAGTGGGGAAGGAACCGTCTGGGCACCTGCAGCTGAGGATGCGTCAGCCCCCAAGGAGACTGCTGAGCCAGAGGAACTGAGACAGCCACTGCAGTCAGAAAATGAGCGTTCTCGTACAATCCAGCGCTGATGTCCAGGCAGGAAATAGAAATGAACTTTGGAATAAGAGTCAACAATTGTGAATGAATGAAAATGGGAGCAAGGCTACCAGAACCCCTTCATTTTGGTGATGTCACGCTTCCCAAATGCCCTTCAGAGATGCAAATTGCCTACAATGTAATAAAAAGGGCATTTTCTACAGTGTGCAGAGCTTGCATAGTTTAATTAAGCATAAACTAGGGTGACTCTGTAAAGGAAAATGATGTGGATTGCATTCTCTGAGTGACCTTGGAAATGTGCTTAGATACTTTCTCTGCACAGCAATTAAATAAAGTCACACTTTGTATTCTGTCACGCGCATCCTTTTCTTTTTGTTGGAAATATGTATTTTTGTCTTCGCCGATTCCCTGCTCTTGCACTGGTTCAGCTCTGTGCTTAGCAAATATGACTTCTCTCCCTCACAGTAACTAATCAGTTGCCTAAAGTCTCACCAGGTCTACTTTTCTAATCTCTATTTCAATATTACCTGTATTAAACTTCTGCCACCTGTTTTCCTTATTCTGAGTAAATAGCAAAACTGGAAGAAGGGGATGCCAACTGAAGTGTCTTTTCTTGTCTTCCCAATACCCGTATCATCTTTCCCAACCTGTCTCACAGACTGCATTTGCCCTGCCTTCCTGCCTGGCTGCATCACATCCTTCTGTAAATCCTTCTAGTATGGCTTGTCCAAGCCCCAGTGCTTCTTTTCAATACTTTCTTCACCCAAACATGGTGTCAGGTTAAATTTGACTTTTTCCTGTTTGGTTTTATGTGGAATCATGTCCAGCTCACAATGTGTGCAGCTCCTCCATGCCGGGTACTTTGATGCCTTGGGACTTGGACATTATTCTCTCTCAAAAGAGATCTAAAATACCAGGACTTTCCTAGTACTTCATAACAGGGAGCTCATCTTCCCACAACTTTTCTCACATTAGAGATTTTCCAAAGCACTTCTGCAGACCAGCACTTATCTCTGTGGTAAGAGCAGCAATTGCTTATAAGGGACAGTAGCACTGGTGGCAGGTGAAGTTTTTGTAGCCAGCACTTGCAATGCTTTAGCAGTACTTGTTTTGTAGAGATCATACACCACGTATGCAGTCAGCTCTGCTAGAGTTTGAAGATCAAAAGCCTAGCAGATCACTGAGCCTGGAGTTTGGCAAAAAGCAGCCCAAAAAAGAGACAAAGCAAGAGATGCTGAGAGGCTGGTTTCCAAACACTGAAAAAAGGAGGACAAAAAAAAAAGGGCAAAAAAAAAAAAAAAAAAAGCAAAGCAGCATGAGCAGCTGCTGCTCCACCTCTCCTGGGTTAGGGTATGTGACAAGGATGTGTAATTGGTGGCTGCAGGCACTGCGACCAAGAGGGAGCCGCAGCAGCAGCTCGGTCTGCGGGACAGGGCCGCGTGGGGCCGCGTCCTGCTGCTCCCCACGCAGTCTCCTTGGGCTTCGGCACTCAGAGGGGCTCTGGGCTGTCCTGCCCTGCACTCTGCGGGGGACCCTTCTCTTGGGAACATTGTTCCCTTCGCGTCTCGCCGTGACTTTCAAGGGGGAATAGGAATAGAAACTTCCAGAGGAAGAGCTGAGAAAGGTGGTGAAGCATGGGGAAGAAGTGAACTGGCAAGGGCACAGAAATAGCGGGGAACGGCGCTGTTTGAACCACGATGTAGTTTCAATGAACCACAGCACGAAGGCAGCTGACTCATAAGAAGGTGGGATACCCAAAAGGGAAGCAATGATCCCTGAGCAATTGCATCCCATTACGGTATGTCAGAGATGCCTTTGATGGCATAAGCCTGTAATTAGTTACGGGCAATTTTGCTATTTTTGAAGAAAGAGAAGGAAACAAAAAGAATTATTCCTTGTATTAGGGAGTAGCTTGTTCAAGTCTTGCTTTAAATAAAATTTGTTCACTGTTGATATATTTAATCTCATGATTTCAGAATAAACGTCAATGATCCAGTAAAATTTAGACAACCTTAAGAGTCCACAGGAGAGATCTGAAAGTCCGCTGAGTTATTTTAAGGTTTGGTTCTCATCCCCTCTGCATTTGAGAAGCCCACTTAACTACTGACTGTTTGAGAAGGAAGGTCTCCCGGTTCCGTAGCTCTTGGTGAAGAAAAAGGAAGAAAACAAAGGGATTTGGCAGGAGCCGGGAGCTGCGTTTCACGCCCGGCAACGCTAGAGGGGGCAGGAGGAAAGCGAGGGAGCAGCAGGAGCCGGGAGGCGCCGGGACCCGGCCAGAAACCAGCAGGCCCAACTCACTCAGTGTTTCCCAACGCAGAGATGCTCCAGTCCCTTAATGATCGTTGTTGCTCTCTGCTCTGTTGCTCTCCAGAAGCTCCACATCCCTCCTGTCCTGCTCTGGGCGGCCCACAGAGCTGGGTGTTCATGCAGAGCACGGGCCGTGGCTGCAGTTGGGGAGCTCCCGGTTACGAAGCTGCCACGGGTGCCACAGCGAGTCTGCACGGGGCCCTCCGGCCCCTCTGGTCAACGCGACCACCCTCCAGGCGAGCCATGGATGCGCTCAGCACCGCCCGGGCCTAGCTCGTGTTCCTGTGGTACATGCCAGGAGCAGGAAATAATGGGCCACCTTCCAGCTAGCGTGAAGGGAGCTCCCAGGCCTGAGCCACCTCCGCTCCCGGGAAGCCCCGGCACCCCCCAGTCCCGGCAGCGACGCCGGCGTCGCAGGGCAGATTCAGTAACACGCACAGGCACCGCGCAGAGCCTCATTTACTACCGTTTATTCGTATGCTGAAAGAGTACACACGCGTGTCAGTAGCATGGAGGGCATCGTCTCCTCCTCACTAAAAAAAGCTAAATGTATGTACAGCCTTTAAACGCTCCCCATGTAGCTACCGTACCATATTAAATGTACTTTATATAAACTACTGCTCTTGATATCATTGTATGTATTGGAAAATGCATTAAAAATTACCAAGGGGCATGTTCTGTTATCCATTCTCAGTGTCCTGTACTTCTGCCTGGTGTTCTGACAGGCGCAGTAAATTATGGCTATGCATAGTTTATTTACTACCCAAAACAACGTATATTACAGGATACAGGCCAGGGAGACAACACTATTGTTGCATTTGACAAGGCAGAAAGAAAGAGTAATTTAGGCGCTTCGTAGCGGCTGTTATTCTGGCTGTGATCTGGAGCTCTTCCCTGGGAGCAGAGCAGAACATGGCTCCTGTTGAGATGCTGCCTCATTCACTTCTGCAGAACACCTTGCAACCCCTTCTCTTCACCGGCTGGTCCCTCTGCTGCTTTGATCCCAGGCTGGTCCTGGCACTAACTTGGCCAAGAGCGGCCGCTCCCGGGTCTGACAGGTCTGCAAAATCCATCCTGATCCCATGTGGATGAGCTGCGCTACCAGCGATCACTTCATCCCGGTTATTAAGCCCATCTCTGCAGAGACTGTTTTAATTTCATTCTATTTGATAGCCAAGTCTCAAAGCCCCTTGGCTCTTGGATAGTGCACGTTTGCTACTAGATACAAAAGCCCTTTGTGCCCTCCCCTTGTCTTCCTTCTCATCAGAAATAAAATCTAGCTTCTTTAAACCAGCTTTTTGGACTTAGGCCCCCCGCTGAGCTGGGGTATGAGCAGTGAGTCTCAAAAGGAGGGGCCAGCACGCTGAGAAAGGCCCCTCCTGGGCAGAGCTGGGCATGCACAGTGGGTAGAGGGCAGCGAGAAGCCAACCCATAACACAGGCTAAAGACACTGCTCGCCAGCTCTGCCCGCTGTGCGTGGTCAGGCTCTGAAAAGCAAACTGAGGAGACAGTAAGAAACTGCATTCATGGTCAGCGGTGCTAGCCCTACCTCAGCTCTGGGATTCACAGTCAGCCGTGCTAGCTCTACCTCAGCTCTGCGGGACGGCTTCGCTTAATCCTGGGAGAGCTACTGTGGATGCTGCCGCCGCGGGCATCTCCAGGGGCCGTGCCCGAGGCCTCGGGGTGCCGCAGTGGCTCCACGCAGCCAGAAACAAACCCGGCGGGCACCTACACGGGACAAAAGTTAACATGGAGTTTAAAAACACAGCTTAATGAGTTATATCTGTTGGGACAGGAATGATTTTATTTCATAGCACCTGGACAAATTTGGTGAAGACGGGGATTTTCTGGGTCACTGGGAGTTTATGGCTCCTCATGGGAGCATCCCCCGCTTCCGAGGCACCATCTGCCTCCTGGATGTCACAAAGCCTGTGAGGGGCATCTCTGTTTGTGGCAACGGGGCAGGTGTCTGCAGGTCCAAGGCAAAGAGCGAGGCTGGGGCCGCACAAGAGGCCGCGACGGCCTCCGTCACAGGACAGCAAGCAGAGGAGAGTGCCACGCGCTCTGCCCGCCTTGCGCAAAGCCCTGTTGTTCCCGGGACCGGAGCGCAGCAGGGACAGGCTCACGGCATAGCAGGCTCATCGGGAGGGAAGTTTAACAACACATAGTGTGGGGTGAAACAAAAGGCAGCGCTGAGCGGCAGCTTCTTTTGGATTCAGGCGCAGACAGCCTGGCACAGGCTCTGTCCATGCCCGGAGCGCCCTGCTGAGGATGAGGGAGCGTCTCTATCTGGAGCCACCCGAGATATTTTTAGAGTACCCAATATAGCGTGGTCTGTTCACATCCTGCTGTTCAATCTGACTTTTTGTCCAGCATCATGGCAAAAGCCTGGAATGATCAAGAGGAAAATTCCTATTTTGAAACAGGGTTAGGCGTCCCTTGAAACGGCTCCAGGTGCCTTGGTTTCAAAAGATTTGGTGCCACCAAAGTAGCACTTGGATCTCAGACAGGAGAATTCCCCAAACACAGCTTGTGATGACCTGTGCCTGCATTCACGGCTTGGGGCTGCACGGGAGCGGGAATGCTGGAGAATAATGAGCTCCCCGTGTGCAGAAGAGCTCCAGCTCAGAGGATGTGTGACACAGATGTATCGTTCAAACTAAATTTAAGCTGTGCTTTCTAGAAAAGCACGACAGATTTCTTGCTTCTTAAAATACCCCAGAAGCTACCTGGAATCATCAGGAAGACTGTGGCTGAAGGCCAGATGAGGTGTATTTATGGAAAAGTTATTAATACTTTATGAATTGGGCTGAGCTTGCACTTGATTCCCTCATGCCACCAAGCAGCTCTCTGTCACTTTCACAGTATTAACCCAACACTGTTAAGATGCCACCATCCAGAAGTGACAGACCCTTCTTTTCCTGGCTACCCAGCACTTGTGGTCTGGGCTATTTGCAATACACAATCTGTTACTGAAATAAATACCGATTAAGGGAAGAAAAATAGCAGTGGATTATGGCTTTCCTTTTGATCTGCAATGAATTAAAGTGATGCCTTAGGCTTATTATAAACCACAAAGATTTTGAAGACATTCCTCAAGAACTAAGCAAGAAGTGCATTTTGGAAAGCTGCTGTTCACTTTTACAGCTCATCAGCAACTATGTACAACTGCCTCCCATCTTAAATAGCACTACTGAGATGTTAGTTGAGGAACTGAGACCTTTCTATGCATGGTTTCCTCTCTGTTTTTTGTTTGTTTGTTTAATAACATAACCAATTTAAGGCAGTTTTCGGGGTAAAATGCAGACCAATGTCAAAATTAATCCTAATGCATAGCATTCTCCTCTGAACGACTGCAGATTGTAACATGTTCTTGAAAAAGGCTAAAATGGACATGACATGCAGCAACCAAGTAGATGCAATCCCTGATTAATAGGCAAGTTTCAAAAGTCCGCAAAATGCTGTCGCAATCCACAGGTGCCCCCTATTTTTGGACAGGTCTCTCTGTTTTGCTTGTGTATAAATGCCATTCTAAATGCATTTCACTCCAGCAGCTTCTCATAAACTCAGGTCAATGATGATATGTTCAAATATTTGTGTGTTTCCTTTAAAACTAGAAGCAAAGAAAAAATCTCGTCGATCCGTTGACACGGCTGTGAATGAACGTGGTGCCTGCACGTAGATTTCTTTGAACAACCTGAAGAGCTTCTTCTCACCGTCCCACTGGTATATCTGGGAGAAGGTATAGTCACTTCCCAAGGCCAGGTAGTGATTCCTCTTGAAGGAGAAAGGCTGCAGTATCATGGCTCCGCGGGACGGAAGAGCCTGGATCTCCACAAACTGTTTGCTATTCCATTTCATGACTCTGGAGTCGCCAATGAACCTCGTGAGGGTGATGAACAGGTTGCTTTCCATCCTAAAACTCTTCACAGCCAACACGTCCTCCATGTTGGGGATTTCACCGTGTGGGACAAACTTCTTTGAAACTTTGTTCCACTGGAGTATGATGGGAACCTGTGAGCGGCTAGAGAGGATTAAATGCGACTTCCCATCTATATCCAGAAACTCGGCATCAGTGTCCCTGAACCACTCGTGAAGTGACTGGTAGGAGTAGAAACCTTTGTTATTCCACTTGTACACTGTTGACAAGCCTGCCTTCGAGCTATCTGCAATAACAAAAAACATCTCGCTGTCTATCTCAAAAAGCTCTATGTCATTTGGCTTGGAAATGCGAGACACTTCGATATCCTGGAATTTAACAAACTTTGTCCAGCTTTCGTCATACTTGTAAATGTGTGAGCCACCAAAGAGCTGTGCCACCACCACAAAGACTTGGTCACCAACAAGAATGGCTTTACATCCCACTATGGACTGACCTATGGCCCAAGGGAAAAAAGCACATATATTAGCACAGTGCGAAGCAACATACTTAGAATACAGAGATTTGTAAAATCACCCCATTCCCATCCCCTTTTTGAACCTTCACCATCTCATAATCCTTTCTGTCTTTTAGTGCACACCACCAGAACGTCTTTTCATGCTGTATCACACATGTCTTTTTTGTTTTCTGCCCAGCAACTGGAAAGATGACTTCAGATGTTGGAACAATCACACTCCTTGAGGTGTGCAAGTTTGATGCACCTTGAAACACTTGCTTCTTTCTATCCAGAATACTTTTTCTTTCTCTGTTTGAGCACCTGCTCCTTAATATCCAAAATAAATATCTGAGACAGGTTTTACCACTACAAAATAGCAAGAGTTGTTATTTCATGACTTGACAGGAATTTGCAATTCTCTTACTCTTGGAATATCTGCGTTTCCTGTTTTTGGTTTTTGCTCCAAGAAGGCAGACCCTCATTTTCATTATTGTAAATGGAAATATTGATATATCCTTTGGATACAGCATCTGACAGCAAGATCAACAGATGAACTTAACTTTGTTGTTTCTTTTAAAATTTTCCAAGTATTCCTGATATTCCAGATTTACATTCAACTTCAAGTATTAAGGAATAATGCAGCTGCCAAACAAGACCAGATCAGGTTAAGGTCCATTTTGACAAGCTACACAAGATCCTCATCTAAAAGGGTAATAATCAGACAATTTATGAAAGCACCTATGGCAAGAAAAGAGGAATTCCTCTTGAGCTGACCATCCAAGTCCCATCTGGCCTCATCTAGTCTTAAAAAAAAAAAAAAGCTTCTAGAAAAGAATTAATCTGACTATCTGTCTATTGCAGAGAGAGGGCAAGAATGCCTATTTCTCTGCATAGTGACTAAAAAGGCCATCTTGACAACTGGTTCAGGTCCATTTCTCCATGCTGTAAAGAGCAAAATTTGGATATCTGAAGGCCAAACATACAGTTACTAATACAACTCTCCATGGAGTGTGTAGCTGGATCCTGAGCTCTCCAAAATGCTCTTCAGGCTCTGGAGAAGGCTCCTACCTTTGTGCACTTGGACAGAAGTGTCTAGGTCACTTATATCTGGAGTCCAGAGCTTAAGCTCCGGCCTTCCAAAAACCCAGGTGTGTCATTTGAGAAACTGAGTCTTGGCGCACGCACTGGGTGTGCAAAGGAGCAGACACAAGCCCTGAGTGGAAGTGTCTCCTTATCATGCCGTTCAGATGAAGGTGAAATATGTCTGGAAGACAAACTCACACAAATGAACTATTTCACCAGCTGTCTTGCCCAACTTTGCAAATGACCTAAGCTCTCAAATCATTTCCATAGTTCTATAGAGCTTTCTGCTGGTTCTCTTCAGTTCATCTCTTTACATCCACTGGCATCTACCAACATGTAATGGAACCTAAAATACAAAATTTTCCATTTCCAAAACCTCCTGGCAGGGAGGCAGCACCCTGTAAACTTTCAGAAGTGACACAAAGCTGATCTGAGGAAGTAGCTGCTGGTTGGCTTTGTGAACTCCCCGGAGCAGCTGCTGAAGACACACTATGCTCTTTGGTAGCAAGACAGCAAGGTAGGAAGTAATCCATCACACATAACAAGCAACAGGAGGAAAGGATGCTTCATGGATAAATTTAGCTCCAAAGTCTTCAGAACTAATGGCTTGAGGTCGCTGGGAAGCCTGACAGTGTGTGATAGCTCTAAAGACTGTCCCTGCTGTCTGCAGACACAGTCCGGACTGACTGAGCTTTGTGCAGCACAAGAAATGTGAGCTCGGGACAGCACAGTTCAGTGCATTAGAAAGTCACCTGGTATCCACATGGGCACTGGTGTGGTAAGGGATCTACTCAGGATGAAAACTGAGCACTTTTGTAAATGCAATGTAAACCTGGATACTTTATAGTACACCTGCTTAGGTAACAGTCACAGCTTAAACATTTCAGCTGTGGGACAAGCTTTACTGACCCTAGAGGGACTCTCTTCATCTATTTCTTTCCACACACATTTGGGTTTGAAGGTATTTGGGCAATATTAACAGTTTCTTTAAGTGTTCTTTAATGTACAGCATAATATAGGTGGTGTCGAAGCTGGGCCACAGCATGACATGCATAGAAAGTGTTTGTGCCTTCAGACCTGTCAGCAAGACCAAAACTCTCACACAGACAAGAAAAAAACTAGTTTGTGTGCTGTAGTGAGGGTAAAAGCATAGGTGCTACAAAGAACTACTCTATAAAATCAATCTTGTCCAAATCTTATGTGCTTTGAACTGCTCATTTCAGAGATTCAGGACAGAAAGGATCAACAGGTTCCCACCTATGAATTTCCTCTTCACAATTTCTCCTTCTGAAACGCCAGTAACTGGAATCTCAATGTTCATATACCTGTGATATTGTCATAACTCCTGAAATTCATTTCAATGTGATCCCACTCCAGGACCATGCAATTTTCCATGCTGGGCTGTGCAATGGCTACGAACACATCGTTCTTAGAGTTGAATGTATCCACGGACACTGAGTGGTAGGGCAAAACCTGGTGAACAACAAAATCTAGAAACACACATTGAGAACAGTTAGGATACTTCCTGGCTGGGAACACAAAACAAGTGATTGGTGATTACAACCATCAACACTGAAAATCTTTTCAATGGGATAGTCTGGATTGTGTGTAACATGGAATTGCCAGTGCTCACGTGTCAGGCATGCACCCGACAGGAAAGAGTCTCCTATCTCAGGCATCAGAAACTGTACTCTGGAAAAACATCTTCCAAGAAGATCAAGATAGGCAAATAGTGCCAGAATTCCGATTTTGCACCTGTTTTGGCTGATATCAGTGAATTCAAGATATGTTCACACAGTCACATGCCGCTGAGGGAGAAGCCTCTTTCCCCTCAGCTGGAAGTTGCTTTCCCATCAAGTGAAATGGCCTCGCTACAATCACTTTCAAGCTGAGAGGCAACAACTTCCAACTCAAGTCCAATAACTTGTTAAAGACATGCAAATTTCATCACTTGCAATTTGTGTTATGCTAAACCAGGCAGAAAGTGAAATTATATCTGAAGTTTGCCTGGGGACAACCCCATTTTGGCTATGCCGTAGACAAAGCGGTGTAATCAAAAACTCAGTTAACATAACATTTTATGGGACACTGTAAAGCAGTTTAAGCATAAAATATGACCAACCTGCAAGTTACTATCTGGTGGAAAATGTGTCTGAGATTCTAAAACCAAGGACTTGAAGCAATCTATTAAGAATCTAACTCCCAAGCGTAAGATTCCTTCTCAAAAACCAAGTGTCTTTGTAAACTTAGTTCTGAAACTGGCCTTGTGCTAAGTCAGTAGTCAGCTTACAGCCTGTGTGGGGCAGAATGGGTAAACTTGACCCTGAATTTGGGTGGGTAAACTTGACCCTGAATTTGGGATTTGTACTTGACAGCTGGGAAAGGTCATTAATTTTCAGTTAAAAAAAAATAAAAAATAAAAAATAAAAATCAATACTGCAGAGTTGACACAGGAAAAACGTTTATAACATGCTTCAATCTAGAATGTGGCAGAAGACCTGGGGTTTTATAACAGATACAGTTGTACAGAAAAGGAAATGAGCCTTCCACTAAGGTGAAACTTCTTTGCAGGACCAGCTATGCCTCTGTATTCAGCTTCATTCGCTGCATGTTTCGCCACTCATTCCTGCTTCAGAAGGGCCCGAGCATCCAGGAATTTTGGTGAAATGTTAATTAAGTCCTCACTCGAATCCTTCATTTTGGTCCATTATAAAATAAATGCTTTCAAATGAGGAACCTGACACCTACGCATGCTTGAAAGCTCTGCCCTTGAGGAGACAGACTTCTGCAGAGTAAAGATAGACCCCTACAACTGAGCAAATATAGCAGACGCCACAGCTGCAACAGAAATGACAGGCTCCTTGCCTTGGGTGACTACCATAAATAGACCAAGGGCTTGATTCAGAAATGCCAGTGTGAAAACAAGGAATTTATCTTCATTTTCACTGGGAAAATTGCAGGACTGGAGAGAACTAACACCAGGGCAGGCAGAGAGTAAGAAAGTAAGTGATAAATCATAAAATGTGACTACAGATGCAATAACAAGAGATCCACTCACAGAAAATCTAAATACATTTAAAATACTGAGGGGGGAAAAAAAAAAAAGCACCAAGCCTAATACAGACTGAACACTGAAATAAATATCGTTTTTGGAACTTCTGAGCAGTTCTGCACCACTTTGGGGAGAGGTGAATGGCATCTGTGAATTCACAGAATCACAGAATGGCTGAGGTTGGAAGGGACCTCTAGAGATTATCTAGTCCAACCCCCCCTGCTTCAGCAGGGACACCCAGAGCACAGGGCGGCATCCAGGTGGGTTTGGAAGACCTCCAGAGAAGGAGACTCCACAGCCTCCTTGGGCAGCCTGTGCCAGGGCTCTGCCACGCTCATAGTAAAGAAGTTCTTCCTCACCTGGAGATGGAACTTCCTGTGTTTCAACTTGTACCCATTTCCCCTTGTCCTGTCACTGGCCACCGCTGAGAAGAGTTTGGCCTTTTCCTCCCTACATTCACCCTTCAGGTACTTATATATATATAGATCAGATCCCCTCTCAACCTTCTCCAAGCTACACAGACCTAACTCACTCAGTTTCTCCTCATACGAGAAGAAACATCATACGAGAGATGTTCCAGTTCCTTAATCATTTTTGTTGCTCTCCACTGGACTCTCTCTAGAAGCTCCACGTTCCTCTTATACTGGGGAGCCCAGAACTGCCCCCAATACTCCAGGTGCGGCCTCACCAGAGCTGAGGAGAGGGGCTGGATCCCCTCCCTTGACCTGCTGGCAACACTGCTCCTGATGCAGCCAGAAGCCCATTGGCCTTCTTGGCCATGAGGGCACTGCTGACTCATGGCTAACTTGGTGTCCACCAGGACTCCCAGGTCCCTCTCCGTGGAGCTGCTCTCCAGCAGGTCAAGCCCTATTCTGTACTGATGCCTGGGGTTATTCCTCCACAGGTGCAGGACCCTGCACTTGTCCTTATTGAACCTCATGAAGTTCCTCTCTGCCCAATTAATCTGCACCCTTCTAGGCAGCAGATTACCACCTCTTACCTCCAATGCTT
Organism: Nothoprocta perdicaria; assembly: GCF_003342845.1. Taxonomy (NCBI): domain Eukaryota; kingdom Metazoa; phylum Chordata; class Aves; order Tinamiformes; family Tinamidae; genus Nothoprocta; species Nothoprocta perdicaria. The sequence goes on along the minus strand of NW_020455204.1, from coordinate 13,682,495 downwards.
TTCTAACATGTTTTCGAACTCTGAGTTCATTCTCTTCCCCTTTCACGTACCGCCCTTGGGTTACCTTTTACACTTTGTCTTAAAACTTTACCTTGCAAAACTAATAATAAACTTTTCTGTTATTTCTTATCTCATTCTTGATGACTGACTTGATGACAGATGAGGATTTGAATGTCTCTGAAATTACTGTATGGAAAATAAAGGCAATGTGTTCTCATCAGATACATGAAAAACAATACTATAGCAGCTGATATTCTCAGTTCTGTGATATAGCTACATTTGCATATAGGTAGCTGCTGTTATATTTGGTCATAAAATTAAAGCATAAACACATGCAAGTTTTTCTCCATTCCCTTCAGCATGCTTTACATTACCCAAAATAGCAATCAAGACACTAAGCAAGTCACTAGTTGGAATATTATTCGAAATTTCTCTCCAGTGTAATGGAGTTCCATAAAGAAGTGCTGGCAGTATTGCTGCCACGTTTGATGTTATTAAATTGTGGCCTCCTGAATAGAGATAGCTGATATAGCCCCATTATCTGAACTTCTTTTCATTGCTGTCTGTGAAATACAGAGATTTGGGGAAGCTCATCCGAAATAACTACATGGCTTTATTCCAGACAACAGAAAACATTCTGTGAGGAAAATTAAGACACAAAGTGAGTCATAATCAAGTCTTTTGGAATAGGAACAGTCAGAGTTCTTCTCCCATTACTACTTAGTCCAAATAAAAACTCTACTTGCTTTGGCTTTAAAATGTAATTTTCTCACTTGATGCCTGTTCTGTGAGTCTAAAGTGCTTTGTATATACACACCTTTCACCCCTTCCCTCCCTCAAGATCATGCTTGTAGAAACAAAATAGATATAGACTAAACTTCTAATATTTAACCATATTCAGAGTACTCAAAAATACACATTCTTAATACCTGTAGTGGTGCATTCATAATCAAAACTTGTCACATCGTTTAACTTCTTATCCTGATATTCTGCTGGACCAATACACAGGACATCAGAAACAGTGGAATTTGTCATCTTTAACCACAAAAACAGCCACTTGGCTTTGCAGTCACACTCAAATTTATTTCCCCTTAAATCTCTAAAAAAATACAGAAATAAACATATTTGAAAAGGTTGATAACAATATGAATACTATATAACTGTTGGCACCTCAATATACTGAATTTAAAAATATCTCATGTAGTTTTGAGTAGAGAACAGGAAAGAATTCATATTTGAGCCTGATCTTAGTATGTACACGCCTCCTCCACTCAAATATTGCCCTTGGAAAAGTGTTTCAAGCTGGGAAGTAAGCCTATGTACAATCTTAAGCACAGACAACTGTGATTCATGTATAAAGTCACTTATATCTGCAAGTTTTCAAAGGTGTAGGGCATAACAACTGCTCACAGTGTGGTTTGCTGCTGATGATGACAGAGATAAATCCCACTGCTGCAATAAACCACTCCAGCAGCACGGGCTGACAGAGCAGACTCGCCAGTACAATTTCAGTGTTGCATTAAAATACAAAGATATTTGAAATAATAATGGGGGGCTTATATTTTTAATGAGTCACTGCTAATGTGAAGTCCAGTCAGTATAATATCCTCCCACCAATGTATGGAAGGTTCCAAATACTGTACCTGCTCTTCAATCCCTTGACAATCCTTATGGCTTACAATCATACTTTGCTATTTCGGAGAGCCAGGCCAAAAATAGGGGAAGCTGACTTGCTGCTTAGTTGTACAAGAAAACGCTGACAGTAAGTCAGCAATGTGCTACCCACTGCACAATTGCACCAAAAGAAATACATATATATAAAAAAAATAAATTAATGACTTTTGCTAAAATAGTCTCAGGGAATACTCTAAAAAATAACAGGAGAAAATGGTATGAAAAATTGTAATCATAAAATTTAGCCTCTCTTTTGCTAAACAAAATTGATGTGCAAGATCAGAAAAAGTACAATAATGCAAACTGTGTGCAATATCATGAAAAATAACGGTGATTTAAGAAACAGCAGTTATTTTAGGAGAGTCTACCAAGTAAATTACTTCAAAATGAAAAAAGATAGAATAACAAAACGCATATTTATTTTCGGTGTGGATATTAGATACAGCATCACATGAAAATAAAGAGAACTTATAACTCTGAGTAATAGAATCACAACAACAGGCAGTCAATAGAAAGATTTCATTACTTACAGTTCAATTAAAGAATCTAAGTCACTGAAGACATCCCTTGGCAGAGCTTTAAGATGGTTATTGGCCAAAGAACTACAGAAGAAAGTTAGCACTTAGTATCATTGTTATCTTGACCCTTACTAAGTATAACTTTACTTACATAATGTTAATTGGCTGATATCGCACAACTACTAACAGTGATCACACCTACTAGGAACATGCACAGATTAATTATTCTCATTTGGGAATGGTGATTGCTTTGAAACAAAGGTGACGTAAAAGAAAAAATAAAGAGAAAAACATATATTCTACCTGGAAAAAATCTTTGTGACATGTACAGAAATCACTGCATGTGCTGACAAGAAGCAGGAGTGTTAATCCCAAGCCTACAACACCAAGGTGGTATCAGAGGCAGCATCCACAGGTGAGGGCTGCACTTATGTCCTAACATAACTGTGCATGGGCACCTACACATGCTGCAGTGCTGCTGGAGCAGGAGTTTTTAAAGAACACTTTCTACACACAACTGTAATTTTACATTTGTGGAAAACACATTACCAACACTTTGAGGTAGCTGACAAAAACAGATAGAGGGAAATGTGGCATGAAAGCCACTTAGCTGCACCAAAGAGTTTGGGTCAAGTACAAATTGCTCTACCCAGTGTTAAATAACTTACAGGTGAGTTAGGTCTCGAAGGCCACGAAATGCATTTCTTGAAATGGTTTGAATTTTGTTTCCTTCAATGAATCTAGGCAAAAAAAAATAAAACAAAATAAAAAATAAAAAAGTACTTTAGAAAGATTTTAATTAACACTATTATTAGCATCATGGTAGTTTTAACTTATGGCTTCCAAGATCAGCAGTTTCCTGGTAACCCTTCAGACTTGAAACTGAGGGAGTCTCAGTGGAGTCACTCACATTCCCTATTCCCCTTTCCTCTGTTAAAACACAAGGAAGGATGCAGGTACGAGGCAGGACAAGAGAGAGGACAGGACAGAAAGATCCACCAGAAGAAAAACAAAATGAACAAAAAAACCAAAAACAAAACAACAAAAAAACATTATTCCTCTAGTACTTAATCCTCCTATACAGTTTGGTGTGTGAGGAAAGAGACCTGGGGAAGAGAAGCTTCTGACATGGACTTTAGATGGACCTGAAGTCCTACCTTCCGTTCACAAGCTGCCCAATTTTAAAATCAGAGGGCAGCAGAGAGGTGCAAGTGCTTTATGGGCTGCAGATGACTCTGCTGAGGGCAGCTCATGCTCGGGCAGTGCTGGGGGTGCCTGGGCTACTGCACAGAGCGTTCAGTGTCAGTGCAGCAATATAGCCAGCAGGCTTCCAGGCCACTGCCACTGCAGTGATGTGGACTTCTGGAATCCCACATATCCCAAAGAGTGGAAAACGGCAGGACTGCTGCCCAAAAGCCTTGTTTTTCCCCATGTTGCCACATGCCACTTCTCTGCAGCAGTGGAACCAGCCCTGCAGGACACACAGAGGTAACAGCCCTGACTTTTGTGAAAATAAGTTGGGTCACCTATAGATTGTAGGAAGGTGCTGCTAGGCCTAACAGCATGTCAGTGTTTAGAGAAAGAGCTGATGCTGGAGCATCTTGTCCCCAGAGCAGCTGAGGCACCATCAGCCTGGCCAAGCAGGCTGGCGAGGCTGCCCAGTGACCACCAGGATACTGCATGGCACGGGTGTACCTGGATGCAGAAAGCCACACAATGGCTTTAAAAAGTTCTGTGGGATGGAACTGTCTCCCTTGTTTGCCTTCCAGGCACCCCTGTTTGTCTTCCAGGGAAACAAGGGTAGAACACCATAAGCCCAGGTCTCTCCTCGAGCGAGCCAAGGTGGGCAGCAGCCCTCACAGGGATGCAGGAGATGAAGTTAATCTTCAGGGTACCCCGAGTGCTGCTCTTACTGCCCTAGCCGTGGTACTGTGCCTGCAGCTGCTGTTGTGGGAGCTGAAGGGCTCTGTGCTGCTGAAGGGGGTCTGTGCTGCTGAAGGGCTCTGTGCAGCTGAAGGGGGTCTGTGCTGCTGAAGGGCTCTGTGCTGCTGAAGGGGGTCTGTGCTGCTGCAGGGCTCTGTGCAGCTGAAGGGGGTCTGTGCTGCTGAAGGGCTCTGTGCTGCTGAAGGGGGTCTGTGCTGCTGAAGGGCTCTGTGCTGCTGAAGGGGGTCTGTGCTGCTGCAGGGCTCTGTGCAGCTGAAGGGGTCTGTGCTGCTGAAGGGCTCTGCTGTGGACGCTGCCTGGCTGCTCCTCGCCCAGCGTCTGTGCTTAGTGCACAAAGCGGCTTCTTGTGCTCACGTGGCACTGGGTTGCCACTCTCCCCAGAACAGCTACGCACCCATAGCTGTGGGGCACGGGCTCCTGCGGCTGTAGCGGCATTCCTGCTCCGTGTGGGGAGGGGGAAAGGGAAAAAAGAAAAAGAAAGGCAAGAAAGAAATAAGGCTGCTCACTGTGGGCTCCCAAAAGGCTGAGGGCAAATCTGCTGGCAAGAGGAAGTACTTTGTGGCTTTGGCAGGGAGAATGACAACAACCATAAACTGAGAGCACTTGTTTGGCTGTAATCAAAGGAGATTGAACTGCAAGGTTTTGATCAGACTTAGCTCTGTTCTCTGGTTTGCAAATAGCTGTCAGGGGCAGAAATTTTCCCTGTGATCAGCTGAGCAGGGGCAGGGTGTTTTTCTTGCAGACATGGCTCTGGCTGCAGTTACCCCTGCGCCTCTCAGCAGAGCTCAAGCTACTGTAACAAGCTCCATGTGAGGCTCCCAAGCACCTGAAAGCTGAAGTAAGTCCGTCTGAAACAACCTCAGAATATTGGCGTTTTTTTTTCCTTTTTCAAGCATTCTGCAAATTACTGTTTTTACAGTTAGACACATGAGAAAAGAATGATTAGATAACTGCTGCTAATAAATGCTAGTGAATGATAAACGCTGAGAAATCTAGGTGTAGCTGAATCACATATTTCTGCATATACTGTGTACAGAAGCCACTTCTTCTCGGTCTGTTAATCCTATTGCTGGCTACTCCTCATGGAGCATTAGTCTTGGATATACCCCATCTTAACACCTAGTTTCCTGCAAGACTTTAGCAAGAGTCAGCTTTGTGAACATAGCTGTTCCTAGAGAGGACAGACTTTTCCACAGTTACCTTTCAGCACGGAAAGATGGGTGGAAAGATTAATCTTTTGCAGATCACATTGAGAGTTTCAAAACATACCAGCTCATTTCCGGTAACACAGAGAAATGGCAGTCCTTTGGAGTATGAAGTGAGGACAACCTGGGACCAGGGCTAATACTTTTTTTTAAAAGAAAAAAGGGTGACCTAAAAAAAAAAAATTGGGAAATGAAAGTAATGTAAAAACCAATGAAGAAGCAAAGTAAGCTAAGAAGAAGAAAGTTAAATAAATTTAAATAAGAATATAAATAAGAATATAAATAAGAATATAAATAAGAATATAAATAATTACAATATTTTACATTATATGAAATATATGTTTATATATTCATATAGTCATAATTATTTATACTATAAAGATAAATGCCACAGGCATTCAATGGGGTGTCAGAACAAAGGGGAAGGTGGAGAGGAAAGGTGGGGAAAGAGAACCAGTCTGGCGACCAGGGTGGCTCTGGGCAGGACAGACACTCTGCAACTCCTCTTCGGGCTGACGATGGGCAGCAGAGGTTTCAACAACTCTTTCCTGAGACTCAAAACTCCTTGACCATGATGGCACTGTTCTGCAAATCCAGGACAAGCTCTTGCTCAGCAGGACTTATTCAGTGCACTGTAATTACTCAGAGCCACCTTGCACTCATGGCATATTTTTAAAAAATCCACTGCAACCTCTAAAAAAAGAAAAAATGGTAGGCAACCATAAAGGACATTTGCACAGAAATGGAATATAAATCCCCTCGTTCCGATGCTCCTGGTAATCACAGTAAGGACTATTACTCCTACCCAGGAGTCTAGGCAACTTATCAAAACATCTTGATTTATAAAGGACAGGGGAATCATAAAATACCAAACTTACAAGTATTCTAGATGGAAGAGACCAGCAAAGGCATCATCTCGGATAACAGTGAAGGAGTTAGAGTTCAGCAAGCTGAAAATGGAGAGCAGGTGTTAGGAAAGCACATTAAAACTCGACACCCTGGATTCCACCAGTCATGTTCACTGACCACAACCAGAGTAATCTTAGGGACTCAAGTTCATGTCATCGTGTTCTTGCAGCACCTGTGAAATACTGTGGGAAAAACCCCTGCTCCATGGGCTGCCTTGCCTGGCTCGGCATCTTTAGGGACAAAACGTGGGAGCAGCTGCTATCGGAGCCTTGACAACGAGGCCCAAGAGAGAGCAGCTAAGCTCCTTTTCTGCCAGCAAAGCTCTTCTCTGCTCCACCAAAGCACAGAGGTAAGCTAGGTCCAATATTTATGTTCAAAGGCAAAAACTGCTACCTCGCCTTCAGAAAACTGCTCAGCTTCTTAGCCTGAAAACCAAAACCTACTCAACAGAAGTCATTTCCATGCAATCTCACCCAAATTTTCAGCTGCAAGTGAGTATGTTGTATGAAGCGCAGTGCGGTAGTCACTTACTAATCCTCTTTTTGTAGGGCTTTAGGCATTTTACTAAAATTAACTTAGGACTAATGAACATGAAATGCAAACTTTCTCTGTGATCCTGGTTATTATACTAATACTAGACAAATGCTCCTTAAATTATCTCAAAGAAATCTGAGAAAGACTCAAGACTGCAATGAAAAATAAATCCTTGCGTCACCGCTCTACCAGGGCTGCTGCCACAGCAGATAGACTCCTGGTGCATAGAAGTGCTTGGATCAGCATTTTTTTCTTCTGTAACTTAATCATTCCTTTTCTCATGCAAGCTTAACGATTATGCTAATAAAAAAAAACCCACCAGGGCCCAAGGTGGTGGTGGTGGCTACAATCCTACCTTGTTCCCGCATCTGAACTACTACGTAGAAGCTCAGCTTCTGCCTTTCCCCACTCCCTCCCAAAAGAACCCAACTTTTCTTGCTGGAAACCCAGTATATCTAAAGAAAATGAACAACCTTTTGCAACTTTTCCTACTACCACTATCTAAAAGAATTCCCTAATTTGCTATTTTCCACCCTTGCGTTCTCTCAGGCCACTCTGGGATTCATCGAGATGACAAAGGTCTGATGTTCCTCACATTCCTGGTGGGTCAAGTCCTCCCAGGGCACTGTACCGGCCTGAGTGCCAGCAAAAACTTCGCTTTGGGCTTAGCTGATGCCCAAACACTCTGGGGACATCCTATGTTTCCCCAAGGAGGCCAGAGCAGACATCCTAAGACCATGCTCCAATCTCAGGCCTGACCCATACTTCCATGGAAAGGGACTGGAGACCACCGGCCTTCCTTCCCTCGGGGAAGCTCTTTACCTGCGGGAGGTTAGAGGTTTCTCACATCAGAAACCACACCAGTGCAATGGCAGAGGCGCTTTCCCCATGCACTACCCCAGGACAGCTGAGGTGGATGGAGGTAACCAATGACTTGGTTGGCTGTCTCCAAGACCCCAAACACCCAAATCTCTCATCCCCCAAACACCCAAATCCCAGCCTGTGTTGCCCAGTGCTCAGCTAAAGCGGAAAAAGCCCCTACGCTGGCTCTGCCCCTTCTCCCCATGCTTCCCATGGGATGGTGCCCCCACAAGCAAGCAGCCCATGCCTGTGGGAACCAAAGGGGACATGGGTGCTGCAGGCTGCTGCACGTCACCCTGCACAGGCCTTAGTCCTCCCGCCCGAGGCTCGTTTTAGCTTACAGACCAAGGCGCTTCACGCGCGGGCGCTTGGTCCCGTGTCTGCTCGGGCTCCCGGGCGCCCAAGGCGAACGTGAGTGTCGCCGGAGCAGGAGCAGCACGAGTAGCACGAGCAGGTAAGCTCTGCGCCCAACTTCAGGTGCCTGCGCCTTGAATGAGCGCTTGGCAGCGCCACAAGCAGCCTGTCCTCCTGTGGAGGAACAGCGCGTGTCCTGTCCTCCCGTGGAGGAACAGCACGTGTCCCGTCCATCCGCAGAGGAACGGCGCGTGTCCCGTCCTCCTGCCGAGGAACAGCGCGTGTCCCATCCTCCCGCGGAGGAACAGCACATGTCCCGTCCATCCGCAGAGGAACGGCGCATGTCCTGTCCTCCTGCCGAGGAAGGGCGCGTGTCCTGTCCTCCCGTGGAGGACGCACACGTGTCCTCGGCGGGTGACGCTGCCCTCGCGCGCGGCACACGTGTGCCTCGGTCTCCCTGAGCATCCCGCCAGCTCGGCGCCCGTGCGGCGCAGGGCACTGCGGGGCCAGCGCGGTACTTACAGCAGCTGCAGGGAGGGCAAGTGCGAGAACATCCTGTCCTTGACTTCGGCGAAGGTCCCGTTAACGAGGCTCCTGGGGAAGGAGAAGTGAGGGCAGCGCC
>NW_020455204.1:13632245-13673429 GCF_003342845.1 Nothoprocta perdicaria | reverse complement strand
CGGGCGGAGCTGCGCCCCGGGCCGCGGGGTCGCGGGTGGCCGCCGTGTGGGGAGCGGGTCCCGCGGGGCCGGCCCGGCCCGTTGCGCCCCTCGCACCTCAGCCCGGCCCGTGTCACTTCACGCTGCCCATCCCTCACCTCCCGCCTCGGCCCAAACCTGCCCCATGCTGCCGCAGCCCACCCTGTCTCAGCCCAGACCATCTCTGCATGCCCTGTCCTGCCGTAGAATCACGGAATCATTACAGTTGGAAAAGACCTTTGAGAGCATCAACTCCCACCATAAGCCCCTCAACACCATGGCTGTTAAGCCATGTTCCTAAGTGCCTCATCTGCATGTTCCTTGAGCACCTCCAGGGACTGTAACTCCACCGCTTCCCTGGGTAGCCTGTGCCGATGCTTGACCGCTCATTCCATGTAGAAGTTGCTCCATGCTACTCCATGCTCCCCAGCCCAACCCATCTCACCTCACACTCCCCATCCCAGCCCATCCAGCCTTAGCCCACTCGGCCCCATGCACTGCATCCCAACTCATCCTGCCCCATGTGCTTCATCCCTGCACTCCCCATCCCAGCCCATCACACTCCCTATCCCAACACTTCCTTCCTCATCCCAGCCACATCCCAACCCAGGCCACTTCACACATCCAACCCATGCACCTCATCCTGCCTCATTCCATTGTAACCCATCCCACCCAACACACTCCATCTGAGTCCTTTTGCCTCATCCCACCCTAGGCATCCCATCCCAATGCATCCCAAGACAACCCAACTCATCCCAGTCCATTCTAGTCCACCTCAGTCACTCTGACACCATGAATCTCAGCACATCCCAGTCCATCCTACCCCATGCACCCTATCCCACATGACCCAACACTCATTGCAGGACATCAGAAGGAAAGAACAAAATTACTGACCTGAAACATAACCAAGTAAACTCCTAATAGCAGATTTAAGAGTGAACCCTTATCTGAACTGGAATCCTGCAGAGTTTTGTTTTATCTAGTTATTCTCCAACATAGGAACAGGTAGGTTTTCTTGCTGATGGCAAGACCTATGTAAACATAGGCATCTGTTCAGCAGAACTCCTAAATAGTGTGAGGAATTAATTTATTGCTGATCTAGAAATTATTTGTTTTCTTGAACTTTTTAAAAACTGAAAAAAAAGGGGGGGAGGGATCCAGAAGCCTAGTTTGATACATATCTAAACCTTAATTTGGGATCTGAGTATTTATTAGGGGTCAGAATTTACTTTATAAATAAAAGAGATGCTACAGCATTCCTAGGCAACTTGTTTCAGTATCTGACCACACTCACTGGGAAGATTTTATTGCCTTATATCCTCAGGATTTCCACTGCCACAACTTGCGTCTATCACATCATAACATTTTACTGTAAAGCTTCAAGGAGACTGTGGCTCTCTCTCCTCTACAACTTCCTGTGAGGTCAGACAGTGAAAAACCTTCTGCTGCCCATGCTGAGCACAGCCCCCAGCCTCTCCACCTCCGTACAACCTCACAGGAAGCAAAAATTCAGAATGCACAGCTTCAGGTATGGATCTGATTGCACAGAAACAAGACAGAAAATGATATGCAGTCCATGTTATTCTCAGTTTTGTTTTGGCTCTTTGTTGCTTTATATTGAGGTCAGCATAAAGCAAAGAAAAAAAATGACGAGGAAGCTGCCAGAAATAAAAAAGTACCATGCTCATTTCCCTAGACAACAGCAAAGTTGTGATGCTTCCATGAACCAGAGAAAAATGTCTCCATGAAGTAAAGCATCTGCAGCGACCCAAAGTGATCATTTCAGACAGTCACTTGTCAGGTTCACCCTGGGCAAGTGTCTCGGTGGCAGTAGACACTGTCAGGAAGCACAGCCACAGGGTCTGGAGGTGCTGAAAGTTTTGAACGAGGGAATATTCCCTGCTGGTATTACAGCATCTCCTATAGAAGGTGTGCACCTTGTCACTGCTATGATATGAAAGCTCATCAGTGTCGGGAGGAAGGTGATGTGGAAGAGGCAGGAGGTGCGGAGGCAGCGAAGAGCCCCTACATGGGCTGGGGGACCAGGGACTGCCTGAGGAGCGAGCTGTGAGCACCAGCAAGACACAGCAGACAGCCCTGCCTTGCTGAAAATAGAAACGAATGGTTGTTTCTGACCATTCAAAACACGGAAAGCAGGTGTGTGTAGGTTTAGAAATACAAATATGCATATACACATGCTCATTATATATAATTGCTTAATGGAACATTCACAAGCTACTTGTTTTAGAAAGTTACGCCTGCTAGATTCACACAGAGGCCTTGCATAAAAATGAATTTCTCTCTCTTCCTTAGGAAGGAAAAGGGCATTGAAATAGAGCTCTAAAGAGCTAGAAATAACACTATAATGTGCATTCTGTTGCTTTCCCTCAAATTTCAGTTCATAGACTTAGGTGATTTTTTATGTAGACTCGCAGGTGCATCCATTTAAGTCATGGCACAAATAAATGCAGCCAAGTGCATATGAATGATTGTGCTATCAAATACCCATAGATATGTGCATTTAAAATGGGTGGCACAATCAAAGAACCACGCAGATAGCATGACAATGAGCATGATATAAAATTCTGAACAGATACACAAAGTGGAAAGGATATATTGTGTTTCTAAATACTTGCCTTAATCAAGTGTGCACAACAAAGCACGCTTGGACACGTGTCCAAGTGCAGACAAATGCAACTCTACACATGTTCCTCCAAGTGGACATTAAATGGAAAACGTTCTGGTTCCCAGTTGATGGGGATTCAGATGTCTTGTCACTTTGATGGATTAGGTTATCATCATCATTCCTGCTAACAGCATGACTCTTCGTCTTTACCAAAATCTCTGATATTTATCTTGACTTCTGAAGAGAAATGGAATCGCACAAACATTTAGGAGCACATAAATATTAAAATCGGTATCTTGATGCAAATGTTGGGAACTTTGTTTTTTGGGGTGGGACTAGGAAGGTGTTTCTAGCACAATCTCATTTCTCCCATCAACCCCCCTTTCATAACTCCCTAGCTTTGTTTAGGATAATATTAATTTAAATGATTTTACATCATTTTTTTCCAGTAGCTTGGCAGTGGTCACAAAGCTGATGATCAGTTCATCCCATACAAAATGTAAAATACAGGAAAGAAGAATACTTCAACTTTTTCTGTGAAAAAAAGATCTAGGTTAATTTGCAAATCAAGTGAGTTTTGTTGGACCACCTGTCCAAATTAAGAAATTTGAAAAAATGTGGGCAGGAGGGACGTGTGTCACTAGTACCCTTCCCGCAATGAGGACTCTTAATTGCTTGGACCCTGCTGTGGGCGAACGTACAAGAAACTCATGCTCTGAGCAATATTCATCTTGCTGAGTGTTTTCCTTTCTCCACTTGTGGTTGGTATGACCCCTTTGGACTCCAACTGCTAGAGAAGCTGCACGGCAACATGCAGAGTATGTTATTATTATCTTGAATATTCTCCAGCTTTTGTACCAAATGCTTAATCTGCTTGGTCAGGATTAAATGTCCTTCGCTTTTGACTTCTGAACATTTCTGCTCCAGATCATGCACCTGGCATGTTACTGCAGCTTTCTTTTAATGAGGAACAAACACAAGTTTCTTTGCTGAAACATAGCACTAGGTGATATGCATTTGTGGACTATTTAAAAATTTTTTTCTCAGAAATCAAGCAAAATTATAGCTCAGAAAACCCTACTGTGGGCAAGCTGGTGGAGGGCTTGCGCCAGGCACCGTGGAGCTGCTGGGAAAGAAGAGCCACCTACACTCGTTGTCAGCCACTTGCACCCCTCTCTGCCCTTGTCTCAAAACCTGTCAAAAACTGGAGGAGTTCAAAGAGTTTCAGCAAATAAACCCAACTCCAAGCACGCAACACAGTAACAAAAGCCTCATTTCTTCAGGAAACCAGGCCAAAAAAAAAAAAATATAATAGAATGTACAACAATTTTAGAAGAAAAAAGGGGATTTTCTTACTGGCAGGATGACTGTATTTCACATGCTGTGTGAAATTTGGCACACTGTTTGACCACCCACTTCCCTCCTCCAAAAGAATAAGGAGTTTTCATTTTTCTCTATGAACCTTAAAGATGATAAAATATTTCTACATTAGAATTGTAAATTAAAGTTCATCCTTTCAATTCTTAAAAAGAGAATATCTATAGCATTGGTTACAGGAAAAGTGAAGCATTTGTAGGCAGTTTAAGTCCTTTGAAATGAATAAAACAAAATTAATGTTTTTTTTTCATGTACGGACAGTGGTCAGAGAACCTGCGCTGTGTCAAACATATTGGCCTTTGGAAATAAATTGATAGATAACTTATAATTTCCAATAACCTCCAAACAACAGAGGCAGAGACAGAGAGGCTATGGGAGAAAGCAAGCAGGCTTTGTGGGAATCATGGCAAGGCTTGAGATAAAGATGGCAACATTTTGCCTTGCATGTGCCTGCTCACTGACAAATTATGCAATCACCTAATAAATTTTAATGCCATGTGATTAACTGCAGTTCCCTTGACCATTTCACCCCCACTGCTACCTATCAATTTCACATACTCTGAACTACTCCCAGCTTTGCCATTCAAACCAGGGCTGCTAGGAACGTCACCCTTCTTACAGAATAAGAGAGTCGCTCCATTTTACAAGGAAACAAACTCTCTGCATTCTCACTTTCTTTGGAAATGATGCCAAACTGTTCAAATGGCCTTGACTTTTGCACATTTGAGATAAAGACAGAGATAGATACGTTTGTCATGCAACCTAAGGAGTTTCACTTAGCTTGTAAATTGTAGGGGGAAAAAAAATTGCCATCCCTCCCTGCAGGCAACTCAAGGTCCTTGGTTAGGTTTGGTCCATGGGTGACCAAAAGCAAAAGCTGAGGTGGGTGCCTCAGCTGTGTAACTCCAAGTGCACTTGCCAGCTGGACCTCTTCCACCCTGCCCCTAGCCCCATGCGTGGAGGCTCGTGGAAGCAGATGGCAACCTGCCGTGGATGAAGGCTGAATTAGGCCTTATGAGAGAACTGAGGACAAACACATCCATGGGACCAGGCAGGCTGCCTCCAAGGGTGCCAAATAGCTGGCGAGTGTCCTCAGAGGGCAACCCTCTATCGCCTTTGAAAGGTTATGGAAATTCCCAACAAACAGAGCAAGGTAAATCTTGTACCTGTCTTCAAAAATGGCCAAACGGACAGTCCAGGGAACTACAAGCCAGTCAGTCTCACTTTGGTCCCTGGAGGACTCATGGAGTGAGTCCTCCTGAAACACCTTTCTTCAACGGATGATGCTTACCCCAACCTTAGCAAGGCTTGTGATACTGTGTCCTACAGTATTCCCATGTCCAAGTTAGGACATTATGGCCTGAGTGTGTGGTCAGCCAGCCAAGAGAAAGCTGCTTGGATGGCTGGGCTCCAGGACTAGAGGTTAATGGGCCTTACTGTGCCTGGAGGCTGGAGCAGACCTCTGTCCTGCTCCACGTCTTTGTCAGTGACCTGGAGCAGGCAGCGGGCTGCACTTGCATGGGGTTTGTGGAAGACAGCAAACCGGGAGGAACAGTCAACCTGCCTGAGGGCAGGGCGGCCAGGCAGAGGGACCCAGCAGGCTGCAGGAATGGGCCAGCAGGAAGGCCCTGAATTCAAGGAAGAAAGCCACATTCTGAGCCTGGGAAGTGTCCCCTCCAACACTGCAGGCTTGGCCCAGTTGGCTTGGGAAGAAGCTCTGCTGAGGAGGCCCCGGAGCTGGGGGACAGCAACCTGGGCACGAGCCAGCAGGGTGTCCTGGCAGCAAGGCAGGCCGAGAGCCTCCTGGGCTGCCCTAACAGGAGCAGGGCTAGGGGGCTGAGGCGAGTTGTTCTTGATCTGTTTTTCCCATAAAAGAAAGAAGCTGATGAAGTTGAGTGAGTTCAGCAGGCAGCCCCCACAGTGGTCAGGGTGGGAGCACTTGCCCTCGAGGAGAGGCTGAGGGAGCTGTGCTTGTCTGGCCTGGAGAAGCGATTGCTTTGGGACACCTAGTGGCAGACCCCGAGTGCAGTACAGAGGCGACCACTTTGGGACCCCCAGTACATCGTGGCTGTCCAGAAGACAGAGCCAGAAGACAGAGCCAGGCTCTTCCCATCCATGCATGACAGGAGGATGAGAGACAATGAAAATCGAAACAAGAGAGGTTGGGACTGGATAATTTTCCTCACAAAGATGGTCAGACACAGAGAAGTCAGGTAGCCTCCACCTTGGGGATTTTGGAGACTGGACTTGATCAAGCCCGGAGCAACCAGGTCTGACCTCACATCTGGCCCTGCTTTGGACTGGAGACCTTCTGAGGGCTAAGCTAGAGCTAATCTCCTCTCAGGAAGCCTTCCTTATGTGCTCCAAAGCAAGGAGTCAGCTTGTAGGAAGTGCCACAATAGCAAATGCAACTTTGAATTTCTTGCCTTCCCTCTATTTTAATTCTCATTAAAAAGATGCTTTTTTTTCTCAGAGCTTTTTTTAACATCACCCAGATATTATCATATACACACATCCATATATATAGAAACAGAGAGTGTCTGTGTGTTTTCCGCTAAGTATTTACCCTCTGAATGTATATTCTATAATCCTCAGTGTTTTGCAAGGCTACAGCATAATCTGCTTCATTCAGTAGTTGCTCTCACTCAGGAAATGCACAGCAGTCACAAATGCTCTGCAGATTGGTTGCTGGGTAAACTGGGGCTCATTTGTATTCAGCACCCTGTGTAAAAGTGATAAGAAGCCAAATACTCCTAGGAAACAGCACAAATGAAATACAGCACGCAGGAGGCGAGGTATTTATAGAAACAAAATATCAGCATTTTCCACGCATTTACACAAAGCAATTTCAGTCTTTTCACAAGAAAAAAAAAAAATCTCTTGCATTCATTTACTCATTTCCCTGCAGTCATATATTTTGGCCAAAAAGCACTGACTACATGGAAAACCTTCAGGTCACAGCAAATTAAAGATCAATGACAGCCTAAAATAGATGCTGTCATATTTTCACTCCTAACATGTCTTTGCAATAAGAGCATTGTCTCAGTGAGTAAATAACATGACATTTCTGCTTGAATGGGGATCTCAGCGTTGTGACCGAGCTCTGCCTGCAGATCCCAGCCTGCTATGACAGACCTAATTATATCTGCATTTGATCCACTGTGCTTTCTGGACCGATTAGCTGGAGTCCATAAGTGCAAATCAGAGGCTTGTTTATCAGAAAGCCACCCCACACATGAGGCCAAATCAGGTCTCAGCCCTCAGCAATGTTCACGCCACTGAAATCCTGCTCTGTTCAGCACCGATGCCTTCGAGCACCCTTCAGAGAGAGAGGACTATTTTTATAATGTAGATGGTTAGTTCTTAAGTCTAAGAGTGACATTTTAAGACTCCAGTTTGGTTATGTTCATTGGCCCTCCTCCTGTGTATGGGTCATGTAGATGTCATATGAGTAGCATTAAGCCTATGAAATAACATTCGTAGGCTGGAGCAAAAAATACTGTTATATAGTCATGGTACAGCCAATTGAAACGATTTGTGAGGGGAGATTACAGAATAAGCACCTACTCAGCTAATTCCAAGTATTATTCCCACTTAACTAATGGTGTGAGTAAGGCTGAGAGGTGCTGTTGACCCTGTCTTTGATACTAGCCCTTGACTTAAATAAAGATGCACTATTCAGAGATTTTGTAGGGGGAAGAGGGATGGAAAAATGCATAGAAAACAAGTGATAAAATCCCACATGAACTGTGAACTTGCATTTTATTGCTCCTTTAGTGCTGGAGTTTTAGATAGAAAAAAAAACCCATGACAATAGGTTGCCTCTGATCTGTAATCTTCTATTAAAAGGCAAATAAATAAACCAGTGAATAGAGGAAAGCATCAAAACTGTGAAAACAGAAGAAAGACATAAACCAAGTCTCTTGTTATGCTGCTGTAACCTATAGCTGAGTCAAAAATGCTTTAAACAGAAAATTCTTATCTATAGAAGAAAAGAAGTTAGATTTAATGGTACTGAATAATCTTTTGCAAATCTCTATTTTGGCCCTAATACCTCTTGATCTCTACCAAGGTTAAATAAGAGAATAAACAGGTTGGTACGTGTAAATGGTTTAGAAATAGTAGGGAAAAAGGTGCAGACACCACTAGAGGCTGCGTGGGGAGAACCAAATGATGCCAATAGTTTCACATGGGTTGACAAGATGCTTTCCTGAATCTGTTTTCTGTCTTTACATACACAGTGCATGGAAGGAAAAAAAATTAAATGTAATTCTACATTTTTCAGATGTCTTTCTTGGCAGAGAAGCAACAATATGGACAAAGTCATAGATAAGCTTCATTAAATGAAGCAAACCTGGGGGAAAAAGAAAAAAAGATGCAGTTGTAAAAGCTTTAAAAACCCGATCCTAAAGCAGCTGCAGAAGAGCAGACCCAAGATTTTTTTCCAGCCAAAAACATGAGGGCAGTACAAGCAAGTTCCTCTGCTTAGGAGAAACTGATGTGAGTCAGTTATGTACAAAATTCCTGAGCCCCATTCCTCTGGGCATTGCAGAGGAAGCAAAGACGGTTTTTCTGCTTCTAGCAAGTCTCTTCCAGACAGCTTATTTCCAAAACTGCTTCTGTAGGCTTTTTCTCAGCATCGTGCTCATTGAGGCTGCGCCCGACTTTCTGCTCGCTTCTGTGCTTTTCTCCTTCCTTGCACCCTTAGTCAGGCAGCAGCTGAGTTCCTCTTTGCCCATCATCCAGTTCACGTGCCGTGTGCTGTGATATTCATATGCCTTATGGTGATATTACGGGAAAGATGGTTGCTTCCTTCTCCACAACACAGATTAGTGTAGACCCGTGGGAGACAAAAAGTGAATATTCAAGCTCAGGACATCTGTCTCACCCTTCAAAACGCTTACTGATTTACTAAGGTCATTAAAATTAATGCAAACACTCCATTATGTTTTGGATCAGATTGTTAACCTGATCTGGTGTCGCCAGATCTGTAGCAGGGAAGCCAATGTTTCCAATTTGCGTTCCCAAACAGCACTCTTTTCCTCAGATCAGGTTTCTATTTCCCTTGCTGGGATTCTTGTCAACATTTCAACGCACATAAATCATACTGATGCAAGGGAAACATTATTGGGAGGTCTTTAGAGTGTCAGCAAGACCTGCTTCTCACACGTGTGAGAAGCTGTAGTTTGAGCATTATTATTGTCACCTTTCTGCTAAAGCAAAACACAGGAGGGGGTAGTAAGGTAATAGCTCTGTGTGAGCACACGGTGCAGAACACTGAAACCTCAGCAAAGTATCAGATGGACCTTGAAGGCCACGCAAGAGAGGGCACGAGGCTCTTCCCTCCACAGGCAGGAGGGAGGATCAGGAGCAATAGCTAACTCGGGGAAGGCAGCAGGGAAAGAGAGAAAACGCAGTGCAGAAGCCCCTCTTGCCCTAGGAGCTTTTAGATGGCCCTGGATGAAGTGAAGTGAAGCAGGCTGCACAGCTGGTGAGTGTAGGCATCACCTGGAGGACACGGTCTGCAGCAGGGAGGTGATCACCTCTCAGACCACTTGGTCTGAATCTGGTGGTCCTTGGACTTAAGTTCTGTACTTACTTATGTCCTGGTGCCCTGCACTTAAACCCCTAGACCAGATGCTCTGAAATTCAAAGAAGATTCAGCAACTGGACATTTCTTTACCTATGTCCCAATAAGATCCTTGATCCAATAAGGCTTTTGAGGACACCTTCACATATCACACAATCAAGGCCTTCCTGAAATGCAATTCCAGACAATTCTTCTTTTAAAAAGTCATAATAAGTGCCAATTTCCCCGTTCCTCAATGGCTTTCTGATCATCATTCATCAGGGAAATGATGAATCTATTCTCAGCTTTGTGCCAAGGACTCTGATTCTGGAGGGAGGCTCCTTACCCAGATGGTTGGAGTCACCTGTAGGAAGGGTGAGGAGGGCTGTACCTCATCCTTCCAGGTGTGCCACTGGAGAGGGAAGGGGGAAAAACCCCACCACACAACCCTCAGATGTCCATTAAATTAAGCAAGAAGAACAAAAAGTTGACGCCCCTGTGAGTAGGGAAGGAGGGAGACGTTTTCAGTGCAGGCTCTGGAAGTGCCGCGGCTGTTCACGGGAGCTGTTTTGCAGAAGAGGTGTAGGTGTCAAGGCAGAGATCCCACCTGGGCATCCCCACAGCTGTCGCACCCCTGTGTGAGGCCTCTGGTCCTCTTGACAAGCCATATGGCTCACACTGTCTGCACGTTAAGTCAGAATGTCTTTTGGCATCTTTTACATGAAGATTTGGATGCCGTTTGAAGTGGTTTAGGAAGTGCAGAAGCTCTCTTTGAGGAACCCAATCTTTTGTCTGCATCTGACCTTTAGGAAACAAGACTCCAGAGAGGCAGCACTTTACCAGAAGCACTGCAGCCCAGGCACACATCCTAGCAGAAATCCAGAGGGAGCTGAGGAATGTGAGCTGGCTGCATGGTACAACAGGGGTGCCCGAGAGGGCAGCTTTCCTCCTCTCAGTGCTTATATCCCACTCGGGATCTGGCTCTGAAAAGCTACACAGCTGAAACCCAGCAATTAGCATATGCTCAGTGTGAAGTCTATTGCTTTTTATAGACAGCAGCGCAGAAGGAAGCTTGGCAAAGCTCATACAGATGCAGACACGTGCCCTGAGTGTTACAGCTGCACAGGCAGGCTTGCCCCTGGCTGGGATGGGGCCCTGGCCCCCGTGGTCCTTCCGTGCCCAGCAGTGGTGGGACAGGCTGCTCTGCACTGCTCACAGCTCGGCAGGACCAAGCCCCATTCCCCAGCTCCGCAGAGCTGCGGCCAGGGCTCGCGCTGAGAAGATGCAGCAGTGTCTGCTGCAGCAAGATGCAGCACTGCAGGATCTGCTGCCTGCAGGAGCAGGACATGCAGCACAGGCAACACCCAAAGGCTTGATCTCCAAATCCATGAACTTGAAGGAAATTCCTGTGTAAGACAAGAAACTGAAGTCAGAGTTATTATGTACCTTGAGACTGAGTATGAGATTGCTTATTTTTTGTATGACCTTTGGCTTCCTTTATATGTTCCCTTTGGCTTTCAAAAGCAGCAGTTTCATAAGTTGTATTAAAGATGAGTTTGAGTGAAAATGATTTGTTTGGGAGGAATGGGAAGACCTATTTTTGGAAAGGACAGAAAAGCACAGTTGGGATTAATGAATTTTGAGCAAAGCTGAAGGTCCATTCTTTGGGAGCGCAGCCAAAGCTCCGGATGCAGGAATCACATTCCCAGAAGCTACAGCCTGACAGTTGGCTGCAACCAGCTGGAGTACCAGGAAAGCCCAAAGAGCAGCATGCAAGAGCAAGTAAAGGTCACAGGAGCAAATGGGAAATACAGAAAGAAAAGCATATTATGAAGAACAGGCTCTGGGGAAGATCTGCCCCAAAGACCAAGCAGGCAGGAGAAGCCACTAGAGGAACAAAGAAGGAGAACCTCACGTTGGAAATTTCGATTTTGGAATTTGGAAATTGCTAGCGCCACCTATTGGTGGCAATTTTAGTTGGAAAAAACTGGCCGATTGCCAAGTATATTTATACAGCGAGAAGAGAAAAGTCATTGCTGCTATGGGTTTGCTTTAACAAACATTAAGCAGTTAAAATGTTTGTAAAGATGCGATACTTAGTTGTCCTTTCAGGGATGCAGTTTAGGTTGAATCTCAATGATGCACTAAATGTTTGGAAATATATATGTGCTTGAGCTTAATGAGATATAATTAGGTCAGCATTAGATCTGATCCTATCTTCTCTAAAATAAGAGAAAATCCACTGAAATCTACCCTCACACTTATTAATATTTTAAAATATATATATATAAAAAAACCTGCTTGTACTCTAACAAGCAGCACAGTGGAAAAGACTAAAAGATAAATGTCTATAATAAAAATCTTGTGCATTCTCTCCAAAGTTGGTCTAATCAATCAAAATGTGTTTTGCTCCAAGTATTTGCTTATTGTACTGCATTTGCTGACCTGGGTGAGTAAAGCTTACAAATATTGCTGATCTTGTGCTTTTTGGGGAAGGAAATTTCAAGCGAGGCTCCACCCACCATAGAATTATTGCTCCTAAGAGTTACTTGTAAATAAGCTTGGACTTCATGGACTTAGTGCAATGGGTGCTTTCAGTTTGTAACTGCTGTTATAGGGTGGTTTCTGGCCCAAAATAAAGGGGGGTGGTTATGGTGGTAAATGTCATTGGGATGCGGTGCGATACAGCTGCTGCCCTGGCAAACCCACGGGGCAAATACCTCAGTTCGTGTAGACGACACTCCCTGCCCACATCTCCTTTCGATGGGGATCGAAATGGGCCTCACTGCCAGCAAAACCCCGCTCAGAGGAGCGGGGCCGGCGTGCGGCTCGGGCAGGTTGAACACAGGGGAGCAGCCTGTGCCGAGGGGCTCGGTTAGCGCGTCCGCAGCGCCGGGCTTCCCCAGGACGTTGCCGAGCAGCCGCCAGGGCCTTTGCGCGCCCTGTGGGCAACCTGCAGGCCGCGTTTCTGCAGAATCTATTATTTATCATTAATAAATAATTGAATTAGTTCAAAGGTGTTCCCGCAGAGCCACTTTATCTCATCCCACCGCGGACACGGCCCTGGCGAGCACGGCTGCTCCTCCGCCCGTGGCTGCAGAGCGTCCGCGCGCCGCCCACAGCCGCCCTTCCCTTCCCTTCCCACCCTGCCACTTAGGCCAGCACTTACTTTTTTTGCTAGTGCATTCTTTTCTCTGTATTAACAACTAAAAACATCATGAATACACACACAAAAAAGTGGAATCCACAAAACCCATGCGTTGAGAAAGCACTTGTTTGAAAAAAAAGTGGAATACTAAAAACTTGGGGTAGGAATGGAATAAGCCTGGCTTCAATATTCTGGGTTTATGTCACAAATTTTTCTAAGTGAACAATTCAAATTAAACAAATTATTAGGATTTTTAAATATATCTCATAAATTGCTTTTTTTTTTTTTTTTGGCCCTTTATTTTAGGAATATTTGTAGTGTCTCTGTTTATCTTATCATTAAGACTGCAGAAAAATTGGAAGTGGAGCTCACCAATGGCCTAAATTTGGAAGTTATAACCACTGCGTTTGAAAAGAGATGAAATCTCTGAGGGAAGATGCAGAGCATGTTGCTGCTGTGCACTCTCTACCTGTTCAGCTTTTCAGAGAAAGATCTGCTTTGAGATAGAACCAGAATGAAAACGAATGGGGTTTGACCAGCAGTGCTGAAGTTTTCACTGTCAAAATGATATTGTATATAGGTTGACAGCTACATTTAGAGGCGAAAAAATGTTTTGTGGTATGACCATGCTCCAGTATATCTGGGTAAGTTATTTGCTTAGCTCCAACCAAGCTGTATTTAGCTTTCCTAAAAACACAGCCTTCAAAAGCGACCCTGCCAGTGTGCAAGGGGCAATTTAAGTAACGTTCCTGAGATACTTCAAATACTCAGGAAAAATGACTGTTGACAGGCCTGAAACTTGGCATCTTCCGGCTGTGCCTCTCCAGGGACCTGGAAACTGCAGAAACGTTGATCCTTATGCGCTACATCCCTGCTCTGCCACTGGAAGGAAATCAGTTTTTATATTTGCTAAGCGCCTTTTATCCTAGGCCTTTGAAATTATCAAAGCAGTTAGTTAGTCAAAAACACCAGCCTGGAAAACGAGCGCTCCTGATTTTACAGTTATCTCTGCCACAACGTGGTGTTTAGTCTTGTGAATCCCCTGGCAAAGCTTGCTCAGACAGAGGGGTATTTATGGTTGGTTTGATTGTTTGTTTTTCATAGAAAACAGCTAAAAATGCAAGGGTTTAAGCTAAAACCACAAATTCAAGCACAGGGATGCCCTGAGTTCCTGGTTGTGTAGTCTCGTGCATCAGACCATGGTGCTATTCTGAGTTCATGAAGGCAGAACCCAAGGGCTGGTCTAAATCAGTGCAGCTGCACTCAAGCCAAGCAGCACTCACAGGTGATCGGTTTGTCTTTACTCTCTCTTCTATGTGTTTGGAAATGTATATTTGGAAATATATGTTTATTCACCTCTGTCTCAAAGAATATTGAAGAAATTCATGCTCCTCATTCAGGTTTTGTAGGCCTCAAGGAAAACAAAACAAAAAAAAGCAGGCTAGTGTTGTACAACAAATAAAATAAAATAAAATAAAATAAAATAAAATAAAATAAAATAAAATAAAATAAAATAAAATAAAATAAAATAGCAAAGTGAAATCCTCAAGTGAAGTGATTTACCCTTTTTTCTGTGTGTGCAAAACTGCTTCCAAGGTCAACTTCCCGCTTTTTTAAAGCCAGATGCTAGCTTCTACTGATCTTTTTGGAAGACCTCTAAACAAATCCCTAATGGCTTGCTCCTAGCCTGGACTCATGACAAGACCCACTCCCGGGGGGTGCTGTGGTTCCCTGCAGTTTGGTGACCCACAATTACCCTCGTTTATGTTTTCTCAGGAGGAAGCCAGGCCACCAAAGACTCACAGACTCCTCAGTGCAAATCCCTGTTGCCCTCACATAAGGAAGAAACAGGAGCAACCTCAACCCCAGCATAAGTGGACAGTAAGGATGCCAGGACACCACTGTCCCCGCAGGACATAGAGATATACCCCTGGGAATGATAGGGACAGGGCAAGCCCATGGCACGGGACATCAGCCCAGCAGAGCTGCTCCTCTATACACAGGACAGAGGGCAGGAGGAGAGGGAAGAGCTGCAGGACCACACTGAGTGTCCAAGTAGCACGAGTCCAACGGCAGCAGAGCAGCAGGGACAGAGGGAGCAGCAGGGAGGGGGACATGGAAGCTGCCTCATCACTCAGTAGATCCAAAAGCAATCAATGAACATGAAAAATCCAGGATGAAAACCCTGGAGCTTTGCCTGCGCCAGGCTGGTGTGAAGCCAGAATTAGTATTAGCCCCTCCAGGGAGCCCTCGCAGAACATCCAGCACCCAGAAACCTCCTGCTCGGGCCTCTCCTGAGCTGCTGGAAGCACCGACGGCAGCTCCTGGGGCTCCGAGGGGGAGAGGGAGTGATGGCAGCCTGGTAGGGCAACTGTTAGCAGGGAGAGAGCATTTATTGTTGGAGAACACACTGCTCTTCCTTGTGTGGGTGGATGAGGCATGTTTACGGTGCAGGTGCAGCTCATCCTGGCACTCAGAGAGCTGCACGGACCGGCCCTGCGTCAGCCTGACGGATGGGCGGACGGATGGACGGCTGCGGTGACGGCCGGCGGGCTGCGGCGACAGCTTCCAGGGCTGTCGCGCTTCATTTCAGCTAATGAGAAGCTTGCGCTCGTTCCGCTTTATTGAAGTGATTTCTTCTAACTGGTTATTTAATGCCTTAAAAAAAAAAAAAAAAAAAAAAAAAAAAAAAAACAAAAGATTTTGCATAGTTCAAAAATAAAATAAGTGTTCCAGAAATAAAATAATCAACAAATAAAAAACCCAGGAGATACAGGTCAGTGCTCCGGTAAGCCGAGTTTTGGGCAATGTTTTTCAGATACAAATGAAGATTTGCTTACGCTCGCCATAAAGGCCGCAGAGCAAAATTAATGATCTCATCAGGTAAAGCAGGTGTTGTGGTCACACCACCAAGGTCACCAGCATTAACACAACAGAGCAGTGGACTGTTCCCAGCAACGTGCTGGAGTGTGGTGGAGATAATGCGCTCAGCCTCCAGGGGAAAAAATATGATGCGCTAACACTCGCTAACAGCTGTTAATGGCAGCGTGTCGTGGAAGCGGAGAACACGTTTGACCTCCTAGTCCTTTGGAGGAAGCTGTGAACAACTGGCTCGGTCCCCCACTGTCTTGCTCCTGCCATGGCCTCCCGCTCTCATGCCAAGTAAATGCAGTGTCTGTGTTAAACGCTACCACATCAGAAGAGCTGAGATTTGCTACCGCGTACCCGGGCAAGAGCCCATGGCAAGTGCAAGGGAGGAGATAATCCGAGCCTGGGAGTGCGGGACAAGGGGCTCCTGAAAGAATCAAGGGACTCAAGGGACTCAAGGGACTGCAAGAATGAAGGGAGTGAAGAGACCTACAAATGCAGTGACAGTGACTAAATGAAAGCCGCACTTTTTAAAGGCAGCTGCGCAGGAGCGTGGTGGGTCACAACTACTTGCTCCATGACAATAAGAAATCTGTGTTACTTTTTCCTGGGAGCAGAGCAGAGCCATCGTGCCTAGAAGAGGCAGGACTCCCTCTTGGTGCCCAGCATACCACAGTGCTCGTAAGGGCCGCCGCACGGCCTGTTCCTGTAGAATAGCCTCCCCAGCCTGTCTCCCTTGGCCACCGCAGCGACATGTCACTTGCTACCCATTCCTATCTCCCTGTACAGAATATATTGATCCAGAAGTGACTGCATAATCGCGGAGTGTCTTACAGGCCCTCTGAAGGGTCCTTGTGGCCTGCTAACATCTTTGGTAGCCACCACAGCTTCTTTCTGAAGACAGAGAGTCATGGAGAAACATGTTGCTTCAAAAGGCCTTTGAGCAAATGAGACTGAAATCACAAGTGCTGCTCTGAAGACACAAGAGAAGGGATGAGGGGCCAGATTGGGCCATCTAGAAGACTGACATCGTGCTGTCTTCTTCCCAAGCCCAAGCTGCTGCCTCCATTCGGCTCATAGATTAATATGCAGCTGAAATTCCTCCTAAATAAAAACAAACACAGGCCCAGAGCGTGACAGTTTGCGCCATCTGCACGGAACATGAGCTTGGCTTTGAATAGCATCAGTTATATCATTATTAAAAAGCATTTTTATCTTCAGATTCGTGTGCTGATCAGAAAGCCCATGAGAAGAGAGCTGGTGGTGCGTGCGCACGCACCTGCTGCCCTGCGCATGCCACACCATTTCGCCTGGCGCCATTTTGCGCTGCGCCATTTTGTGCCACGCCATTTTGTGCTGCGCCATTTCACCCCATGCCATTTTGCGCCACACACAGGGGGAAGCCTGCCCCCATCTTTTCTTCCTACACACTGATACAGCGAGGTCTGCTCAACCTTCCCTAAATACCCGGTGCATTACTGTGATTCTCTTATTAGAGAATATGAAAAGGGGGATACGCAAGTACCAGTAACAAGAGTAAGGGATGGGTTACTGTTTTGGGGAAATAAGAAGTGCATTTTTATAGCATGGCCTAGTTTTTAAAAACCCACTTTTGGGGTTATTAAAATGCCTATCAGCTTTTTACACACTTTCTTCACCTTACTTTCAAAGCGTAGCCCTAGCTCCTCACCTCCTGAGCCATTGCCTATTCCTTTACCACTACAGAGAGGGATGCCCTGGCCAGAATCTGCACTGCGGCTTCATTAGAGTAACAAAGCAAAACATCGAGGGTAGCAGGATGCTCTGTGTTTAATCAAGAGTTCATAAAATACATAGCAACTTTTAAAAAATGCTTCTGTTTAGCTTTATTGGACAGATCCTTCTTCCTCAGCAGCTGCACGCCCCATTTGACACAGCGGAAGCCAAAGCAAGAGCTGTTTCCATCAGCAGCTCCTGGCGCTCCAGGGAGACGAGGTGCAGGATGAACCAACTGCACAGCACAATTCGCATTTGCAAACTAGTTTTAATGGCAGCCAAGGGTAGCTTGGCAGTCCCCTGTGATGGCCAAACAGGGCCGCTTCCCTCTGCTCCAACACAGAGCTTGTCCTCCGTAAGCAGACGGTGCCGCCCGGCTCCTCCAGAGGTGCCGCTTCCCTGGATCCAGGCCCACAGCGGAGCCATCGCAGCAAGGGATGAAGATGGCTGCAAATATTGAACAGCTTACAGTGCGGGAGGAGTTTTAGACACAGTAAAAGCCAAATGCTGTAACCTAGTGAGGAAACCTCAAATATTGGATGCCCTGTTTCTTTTTCTCATCTATTTTGGCCAGGTGTTTTAGTAGTATCCCTAGATCACAAAAAATGCACATGGGAAACATTCCTTTTGGAGGAAAAAGGTCAGGGAAAGCACTACACACATCTGTCTTGGATTTCTATGCAAGATGACTAGAGAAAGATAAATAATACACACACCTCTGCTGCAATCATTTTATTTAAGATATCCAATTTTTTCTTTAATCAGAAGAGAGGTAGTGAATGGAAGAGGGCAGCTTAATGGTCTCAACTCTTCCAGAAAGAGCACTAGGGAAAGCAGCACTCAGCTTCAACCCTTCTGTTTGTGCCATTCACAGGACGTTTTTTAAAAAAGCAGTTATGATTTTGCTAGAACTGAGTCAAGCTGGATTTGAATCCAGGATCTGAAGGCAAATTAGGTTTTAATGTCTTCTGAACTGGATTAGCTTTGATGCTCTGCTAAAAAAGTTCAGTTGAATTGCAGTACGATGAAAAGACTCCTGTTCAGCAGCAAAGGAGATACAATTATCAAACCAATCTTAATGAGATTTTGGACTTAATTTTAGGCTCCCCAGAGGAATGCTGAAAGCCTGGTCTGGTTACACTGACCCTGTCCAGAATGCTGAAATTTATCCATCAAGATAAACATATGAGCAGTGCTTTGATACAGCAGATGCTCCACGAGGGACTAGGACAGAGCAAATGCCTTTTTAAATGCAATTTTAAAACAGTTATTAAACTGCACTACAGTATGTGT
The DNA here is from genome assembly GCF_003342845.1 of Nothoprocta perdicaria. Lineage (NCBI taxonomy): Eukaryota > Metazoa > Chordata > Aves > Tinamiformes > Tinamidae > Nothoprocta > Nothoprocta perdicaria. The sequence goes on along the minus strand of NW_020455204.1, from coordinate 13,654,775 downwards.
AGTTATCTTTGAGGGGGGAAAAAAAAGTGTAGGACATGAAAAACAACTATTACAGGACACATAAGCACAATTTTTCAAGCACTGGCTTCAAAATTAAAAACTTCTGAACAAAGGTTTTCTCTGAGGAGAGCCACTCTGTAACCAATTCAAGTCTTCAAATAGCTATTTAAAAAAAAAAATCCTGTCAGCTACACAAATTGTTTTTCCTTTAGATTCCAAATCCTGTCAAGCCAAGTTGATTAAAATGTTGCATTAAGAAAAAAACAAAAAAAAGAAAAAAAAAAAAAAGAAAGAAAAGGCGGTGGCAATCTAATCACTCCCTATAAAAATGTGAAAGCAGCAACTCAATTTTTAAAGCATCATGAACCAAAAGCTATAGCCCATCTATCATTCACATATGGATTCATGTAATGATTCTTCAATTAGAATTATTATCTATACAGCAGCTGAAGACTGAGAACTGCTGATACACTGCAGATGAGAACATTTGCTAGTCTCTGGGCTCCAGCCTTTCTCAAAAAATGATGATCACACAATATAGATTGCTCGGTTTATGTGCATTAAGCTGCAATGCCAGCATTTACATTTGCAACATTACAATTTTGCTTTCTTAGGCTCAAGAGAATTTGCTGCATCTGGTAGATTTTATTTGCTTTGTATCTTAGGCAGTTGTTTCAAGCAAAGCGCGAATAGGCAATATTATTGGCCATATAGTCCTCGGATTTATTCACTTGGATCCTGCAAAAGAGGTAAAGTAAGAGCGAGATTCACGTTTTTGACACGGCTCCTTCACCTCCAGTTTGCCTGCACTGTGTCCCAGTGCCATCGAGTCCTGTTCTTCTCCCACCCCTGTTCGAGCAGACAGTGCAAGAGGCAACAGCAGAGGGAAGGGAAGGAGCAGCAGCTCGGTGCACAGTTACAGACACCATGGAGGGATGAAATGCACCGTGTGAGGGGAATTGGCCACATCCCTGCCTCCCTGGGCTCCCTGCCCCATGGGCAAAGGTTGCCCCCTCCACGTCTCTGGAAGCAGAACATGAAACACATGCTCGCTCTATAGTCCCTAGAGCTGTTTCAGGGCTTCCTCTTTCCTATCTCATTGCTGGTAACTGCATGGTGCAGCCCGGATCACAGAGGAGAGAGACTGACAGCTGCAGAAATAGTGTGTGTGAAATCACCTCCCCAAGTGCACAGCTGGTGACAGTGTTTCTGCCACGCGTTCCTGCTGCACGAACGGGTGGGCTGAACCTCAGCTTGTCCTCCTAGATGTCTCACTAGCAACACGGGTGCAGGAGATGACTCCAAAACCTGCTGCACCCAACCCATTACTTGGAAGCCTCCAGCAGCAGGAGCCTGTGAATAGGGCTGCACATTCATTGTAGCTCCAGGAGCTTCTCACCTCAGCGTACAGTCTTAGAAACATCTTCACAGAAGGCAAATCTATTAGTGTATTTGTTTTAACTCTGCTTATTTTGTTTATTCTTGCATGAATACTATGTTTAGTGAGCAAGTCCTACCCCAACTATGAAGTCTCCCAACATCTGTCACACAAAGAAATAGAAAAATGCAGCTGATAGCTGTAAGCTTCAATATTATTTCATTGTTTTATTATACATATTGTGAACTGAAAGTAAATGCATTATATTATATTCTTCAAAAATATTTGATTTATCTATCAAAGTTCCTTTTCCAAGTATTTGCTGTATATAACAATTCTCCTCCGTTAACTTTAAAGATAAATTGCAGTCTGAATTACCTGCATAAAATTTCAAACTCTCTGCTTATGACGATATTACACAATGCCTTTGTCTCTAAAAATTTAAGACCTAACAAATACAGATCACAAAACTAGCAAACAACAGTGGAAACTGGTACAAGAGCTTACTGAAGTAAGGCAACAAACATTTAGCTGAAGAGTCTATACATCATGATGTGCTAAGCTTCAAAGGTATTTTAAATTGCACCACCTCATTGAGATTTGTGAAGTACTTCACTGACATACAGAGACACCATAGACTTTGTTTTATTTTGCAACCAAAATCACTGATTTAAAATGATTCTAAATTAAAAAAAAAAAAAGTTTCATAAAGTTGAATTCAGAATGCTTTTTTTTTTCCTCTCCACCTCTATTTAAAGAGCACTGTGGATCTTTTTCATCTTTCTGATGAATTTAGAAATATTTTGCAGACAGGAAAATCACTACCTGAGAAAGTGTGCCGATCCAGAGCTGGAATGAGTGAAGTGACTTCTATCAGACAATTTAATACAAGAACATACAAGGCAAGGATTACTGCCTTGAAGAAGAGCCATCTGCTGCTCGCTCTCTGTTCAGTTTCAGGATATTATTATTCATCAAACGCTTTTGTGAGCTGCTATCAGGCACCTCCCGAAAACTATTGTTAGGAAATGTTAAAGGTTGCATTCCGTGGCAAGTGTCACCTACAGGGGTAACTGCAGCCCTCCCAGGCGGCCTGGCAGTCCCCAGGGTACCAAAGAGCGAGGCAGGAGCCGGCGGGGGGCTTTGCCTTGCAGCCTGTGCCGCAGCTCCACGGGGGGAGAGCAGAAGCAAAGCAAGCTCTCCACAGCAAAAAGGCAGCAAGAATTCACACCTGCTTCCAATCGCAGGGGCTCGGTGGTCAAATGAGACGACATTTCTCCTAGGACACATTCCTAAGTGTGACTCTAGCCCTGGTAGCCACTACTTCATAAACTTTAATTAATTTAATGTGCAACAGAAACAACGTACAAGTAGCACCCTCCAATTAAGCTTTAGATACAATGGACTTTACTTCTATGTGTGCCCTCATAACGATTAGTATTGTAATAACTTCCATATATTAATACCATATTTTATATCAATTAAGATATAATCCATCTATGATTGAGATGTTCCTTTCAAAAGCATCACTATTTTCACTAAACAAGTTACAGAGGGCTCTGATCCCACCAAACAAAATAACTAGAATAATTTGTGAGGTTAGAACTGATTAACTGTGGCACCTAAGAGTTAATATATTGCAGGAAGACAAAGAAAAATGTCTTTGAGCATTAGGCTCATTTTGGCCAGTATATGACATCAAAACAACATATAATACAGTAATTGCATATAGGAATAATTAGTTAAAAATTTGAAACCTACAGTAATGTCATTCCAGTGATAAGGAACCTTTGTTCAAAGAACAGACTCCAAACCTATTGTTAACTTAATGAATTCACATCAGTAACCGAACACAAGCTACAAAAGCAGCAGTGCCAATGACAGGAGACAGTTGAAAAGTCAAAGTCAGTACATAAAAAAAAAAAAAAAAAAAAAGATTAGAAGTCCTGCCAGGACTCACTAGCTCTCGAGATTGCTGTATTCATGCCACAGGCGTCAGCAAACCTCCTGCTCCTCTCCTGCTCCTATCCAAGAGCAGCTACTACCAAAGAAGGGACAAAATGCATTAAAAAAAAAAGAAGTGGGATGGAGTTGGGAGGGACTCTCCCTCTTCACTCCGTGCTCCACAGCCCCTTGCTTTTGTAACTGCACTCCCTCAAAAAATTCCTTTGGGTTGCTGAACCCTGCAACTATTTCCAAGAGTGGAGAACTCTTATTCTGCATATACGAGGCATTCTAGATTTTTTTCTTGACTACTGAGAGTTGTTTATTTCAAGGCAGTTTATAGACAAAAATGTGTCCAAAAGCAGCAGTGGTGTAAGGCCCTTAAGGGATTATTATTCCAACTCCATCACTCCCTCATGCAGTTTTATCATTGTATTTAGTAAGTGCTATCCCAAGCTTTTATATAAATCTTTCAAAAGTGGCAAGTATGCCGAGAAGAAACCACTCATTGACGTTTAAGAGGCAGGGAAATATTTCTTTCTGGATATGTACCTATACTGGAAAGGTCTGCAATCACTGTCACAGAAAAAGCTGTTAGTCCAGAATGTGGGAATAAGCGTTTTGTGATTTGCCAAATCACAGAATCAGCCGCAATCGGTCAGATTCCCCCTCAAGCAAAGGGCTGGCTCAACATCTTTCTCAACTTTACTTTGGCAGATGTTAAGGACATTTAAATGGTGCAAAAAGCTTGTGACTGGCCCTCTGTCTGAAAGAGAACATTACCTAAAGTTTTCCTTAAAGCTGAATTTCACCTGAGTTGTTTTTTTATCCCCTTCCTCTCAGCTGAGGGATAAATTGTTTTCTGCACTGCAGATTCAGAAAGCTAAAACCAATACAAACCTGACATATTCAGACAAAAGTGTATCTTCCTGTGTTATAAAAACTGTATCTTCTAGCCTTCAAGTTGTTCTGAGCTTGTATTAGAATTACTTATTTCATCCACATTTTTTTCTTTCTTTCTTTCTTTCACAGAAGTCTTCAAACACTTGTCAAGCCTTTTCAAGAATGTGTCTACATCTTGTTTTTTAATTCCAATTGCTGATGCAGCGTTGAGGTAAGCACAGGGGTAGTTATTTGTATGTGACATAAAGCCTTTAAAAGTGTAGTTATTTACCGTTTGTACAGACCCACAGGGAACCACCCTGAAACACACAAACAAAACTGCAATTCAGTTAAAGATGCCCTGGTCATTTTTATGTAATACCTTATGATGAGCACATTTACCTTCATTCCTATAGAATTTTCCTTCCTTTCTTCCATTAAATCTATGAGAATGTCACTACAGGCATTTATGACCTCCCTAATGTGGGGGAAGAGGCATCTGCAGCAAACTTGTCTTGCAGATCAAGGCTTAAGTATTTGACGTGCTCTGTTCCTGGCCTGGTTGGTTCAGCCCTCAGGTAACCTGAAGAGGTTAAGGGTAACCTAAGGAGGTTATACGTACATCTCACCTATAGTGGCTTGTGGCTATAGTTAAAGCCTATAAAAGCACTTATCAATTGATTAGAATTTGTTACCTCCAGAGTGGTGTTCAGAAAAGAAACTGCATTTGGGCAAATAGCACTAGGGCTGGCCGATCTTCCCCCGTATGGAAGTGCTCAGACCACAGGCTATGTGAAAGTCTGAATGCGAGTGCAGCCGGGAATCGTTATCACCAGCACTGACATTCAGCACAGGCAGGACATTTTAAACCTGCTGAATACCAGGTGAACTGGTACGTATACTCTGCAGTTAAAGAACCACTTGTTTACATGAAAATAGGAAACCCTGAAGCCTTTGGATCAAACAAAATTGGAAAGTTACAACTTTTCAAAAAAGGAATCTTCTGAATCATTTCAGCCAAAGATGACTGAAATTGCAGGACAACCCAAGGTTAGGACAGGCAAATTAAAAAGAGCATCTAACTACAGTACATATAGATTTACTGTCACTCATCTGTGCAGGAAGTGGAATAATCCAAGCTAATGAAGCCTGTCTTCTGATGCTGAGACATTCAGCTCCACTCGAGAAAATGACATTAACTCCATGGCAGAAGCTAGCATGGCAGCAGTAATATCCAGATAAAGGAATTCTGCCAAAACAAATTTTAAATCATTTTCTTCTTCTGAAAGCTTTAAACCAAAATCATTAGAAATGATTTGGCTTGCATTTCCATGTACCAGTGTCACTAAGAATAAATTCAGCTTGGACTGGTCCAGGTTGTAGCATTTCTTTGTCTTTTTTAAGCACAGTTAGCTCCAGAAAGCAGAATTTTCTTCCATATGACAAAAGCAAAGCAGGGAATTAAAGGTTTATTCCCCTGATAGCCAGCACAACCATATTTATGCTGCATAAACATAACAAAAATAAAGATCCTCCCTTGTAACTTAATCATAGGATCAGACAAGAGCTGGAAACTAACTGAAACCAATGGGCTTTAGGAAATAACGACACCAAGTTATATGGGGATAGATATTTAGTCTACCAAAGCTAAAGAAGAGGTCATCACTATTTCAGGCAGGTAGACATATTATTACTAAAAAATAGCGATAGAGACGGGTATATTACTCTCTCACTCTTAATTGCTAGGCTGAAATATGTACTCATGAGACACAAGGTACAAAAAAAAAAGTATACAATTTGTGAAACCTGAATACAAATGCCAACATTTTTCAAAGTTGAGAGCATTCTCACCTTGCTCCAGAAACTTGTCTTGTGAAAAGCATAGATCCGAGCTGGGTAACAGCAACATCATTATTTTCATCTAGATTCTTCAGTGACATGGCTGAAGGAACAAAAAGTCAGATCAGAACTATTACAGTTTTTCTTTTTCAAAAAGATAATACATAACACAACAGTCACATAACAAAAAAATACGGCCGGCCAAGTATTTAGGGTCAGATACAATGAAAATATGAATACTAGTATTACACTAGTATTTGTCCACAACCTATCACTGAATGACTTCTTGGATTGTATGTAAGGCAGAAATACTACACAGAGGTGTAGTAAAGGAGAGAAATACTCCTTTTTAGTGATCAGCAGAATTTATAGTTAGAATAAGTATTTTGAATATGAATTCCATTATCTACTTCACAGCATTGAAATATGACTGATTTATTATAGTTTATTTTTTTAAAAAATCTATTCATTTCTAAAGTATTACTACAGGCTGCCTGTCCTGATTACAGTAATACAGTATTTTGGACAGGAGCAATTTTATATAAAAATAAAGGATCTGGGTCACAGTTCTATTACAGAATCACAGAATGGTTGAGGTTGGAAGGGACCTCTAGAGATCACCCAGTCCAACTCACCTGCTCCAGCAGGGACACCTGGAGCACGTGGCACAGGGTGACATCCAGGCAGGTTTGGAAGACCTCCAGAGAAGGAGACTCCACAACCTCCCTGGGCAGCCCGTGCCAGGGCTCTGTCACTCTCACAATAAAAAAGTTCTTACTCATGTGGAGATGGAACATCCTGTGTTTCAGTTTGTACCCATTACCTTGTCCTATCACTGGTATTAGCCTGCTTCTATAAGAAATTGCCTTCCAGAAAAGTTGTTCTATAAAAAGTTTAATGGCTTCATCTTAGTTTAAGAATGATTTAAGTGTAGTAAACAATGCTATATATAATAAGAACTGTATGTAAAGTAGCATTACAAATGCAGACTGTATTAGATTTTTAAGAAAAAAAAAAAGGCAGCAAAACAAAGCAATGATTACCTAGGGAAATGGGATTATGGGGTGTGTCCAACAGTCTCTCATTGTGGATATCTGCCAACTTCTTCAGCTCGCTTGAAAGATAGGAGAACATTTCCTGGAGATGGGAAAAAAAGGCAGTATTTTTGTTGTTAGCTATCAAACTGAGAAAACAGCACAAAACTGCTAAGTTTCCATTTCACCCTACTTGTGCCCAACTGATAGGTTTTTATGTGTAAAAAAATAACTGGGCCAGACAGTTCTCTGCAATCCCCCTATAAAGGAACAGCTCCATTTCCTGAACAACGCTGCTCTGCCCCTCGAACTGGTCAAACGCTCTGCCTGTTCCAGCACACGTGCTTGGGATGTCAGTCACCTGCTCTGTGACCCGAAAACTTAGTGTGGGAAAGTCGTGAAGAGATTTCCCAATTTTCCCCGATTTTCCTCTGTGTTAGTATCCTGTCGACTTAGTGGAGCTGCCTTCCCACTGTGGCCTCGTCAGCCCTGGAGAACGAGCTGTTACTATGGCAGATGGCCCTGTCACGGTAAATTGCTCCTTGCACTATTCTAATCTGCACCAGAATTGAAAGAGAAAAGTAGTGCATCTTGCCACCTCTCACACGAAACTACAATTAGGACCAGTTCCTACATTTTCATATCAGGAGTACCACACAGTCCCATGAAGAGGGGCACGAACGTACATTCGAATGGATTTTGCTGCACACAGCACATTTTCCTGAACGCAGCAGCTGTTCGGCCCTTCCTCCCAGCCTGACCCCTCCTGCTCGAGCCTGCTAAGCAGCAGAGACTGCACAAATGCAAGTACCACTTTCTTGGGTGGTTTCTTTCTTATGCTCATTCTGGCTGTAAGGATTGTGCTTCTCATCTACATTGGTGTGACTGTTTCCGCATCCTGATCCATTTCTGGACACGACAGAGGATTTCTCACTCTTTAGAGCTGCCTCCTTTGACCTGCACACTTACAAGTACAAATTATGCTTTGTAATCAAAATGGTGCTTTTGAGCTGCACCTCCGCCTCTTCCCAAAGGTCATACGAAACCAAATGGTTTTTGTGGTGGCTAAGTTTGAAGAACGTCACAGCTGCTGTTCTTTAGCTACTGCAGGGTCTCATTTCATGACAGTCCAAATGAACGCACTCCTGCCCTGTCTTTCCCAATGCAAGAGCAGGAATCAGCCCGAGAGAAGAGGCACCACGTTACTGACATAAGTGAACTGGGCAACAGATTCATCGTCAACCGCAGCATAAAGCTTCTGTGAAACTCAGAGCAATAACCAAAACTTATGGGGAACACCTATGGTTAATTACCTGGACTATAAATTTGTGAGAAAGTGTTGATAATTTTCAGGAGTGTTCTGAAACCATGTGCTTCTGCAGTTTCAAGCCAGCAGAGTTTATTTGCAGTGCACTCGGGGGCTGTTCAGACACTTGTCCCTCCCTTCTGGTTCAACACGGAATATAAACACATTCCTCATTTGTTATTTGCTTCACGGCAACAAGCATCACTAATGTATTTAGCCATTAAATCAGTACTTTTCGGCAATCCAATTTGTTAATTAATTTGTGCTCCCTCTGCTGGCTGTTTACATTGATGACTGAAGCAAAACCCTGCAGAAGTATACATTAACTTTGCCTACTATAGATATACTTACTGTTGAAATTACTCCAGAGAAAAACCTATGTTCAAGCAGTAAGAAATTCCCAAATAATTCCTGTGTGTGTATGTCTCTCCTCTAGGGGATTCTCTGTTGCATCTCTCACAGTTTTCCATCAGTGAAATGACCATAAATTTGTTAACCACTGACTGAAATGTGTAAAATTAAATTAAAATTAACTAAGTTGCTAGGTCAGCCCTCATACACATAAGGGCTTGGTAGAACAAGGGAGAATGGAGAGTTGGCAAAGAAAATCCAAGGATGTGTTTTCATTAATTAACTCAAGCTACCTGAACACAAATTCAAAACTGCTTTTTTTTTTTTTTTTTTCCTAATAAGCTATAATATTTTGCATCTTTCTATTGGAAAGCCTCTAGATATTTTATAAATAGCTTCAGCAGTTTGTTATACAACAGATGAACAGCACTTCCAAAAGGAGAAGAAAAGGTAATATTTTGTGAGGTCAAATCTATAACCCACCTCTATTATAAAAATATTCCTGTTGTGTGAAAATTTATAAGCAGCCTAAGCAATTATATTCAACGAGGTCTTCTATAATTTATTTTCTGTGGTAGGCACCCTGGTTTTCTCAAATGGAGCCAGGTATTATCCTGAAGTTGTATTGAACAATCCATACACTAAATGTCAGCTATGCTTTAATTCACTCTTGGAAGGAAGAGGAAAACTCCTCTTTTGTGTTTCCTCTTCACAAAACCTCAGCAGGCCAGCAGAATGAATGCTAAGTTATATTAAAATGTCTTGCACTTTTTAAATTATTTTTCCAAATTATTTCTAGCATCTAGAATGACAAAATACCTCAAAAAAATATTAATAAGTCAGCAATTGTGTCTATGCCCAGCATGCCAAATGACAATTATTTGGACAAAGTGGCCAACTCCACAAGAAGTATATAAAAGCATTCTCAGGAAGGTTTGTAATAATGCCCTATTAGAAATACTGGGGTCATGCTGTACCTCTGCTACAAAACCATTCAACTTTTGCTTCGTTTTAGAGCCTTCCTACTGGATACGGGTGACTCTTCACTTCTTGCTCGAGTGCAACAGGCCCTGCACAGAGAGGCAGCTCCTGTCCCAACTGAAAACAGCTATAGGTAGAAAAGTGAAAAGCCAGCAACTCCAGAGAAAAAAAAAAACACATAATTATAATACTAAATATTCCATCAGCCCTATAGTAGTTTACAGACAACTGATGAAAGCGAGAAACCCTTTTCTGCATAGTGGAAAGCATCCTGCTGGTTCCAACCTGCCGTTCTCGCTGACACTCTGGGCCAGTGTGGAATATGTGTCCCTTACGTCCCTCCTGCTTCATTCACACGCCAAAAAAATCAACATTGACAAAATGGCAGCCACACACGTACCATATTGGAGAGGACATGGCAAAGCAGTAGTTTTACAGTCACTTTGCACTAGATACAGATTGCCAAATTTCCTATGCTGTACATGAGACTGAGCATTAAAGACGATGATTACGTTCAGTTAAACTACAACCTGCCTACACACAGACAATAAATTGAATATGATTCTATATACCTCACCACGAGGAAACTCCTGTATTCCCACAGGAATCAAGAAATCACAATGTAGCAAACTGACTATACAAAAAAATGCTTTTCATCTTGAAAGAATATTTGAATATTGACATTTTTAGGTGTCCTTCTCTTCTTCTAAAATCTGATCACAAGTAGAGCAACAATATAATCTCACATTGAACTGCACAAATAGTTCATTCCAATCAGAATAATCCGTGTTTTCTCGCATCGATGGTAACTGAACTGTAAAAATAAATTCCCTCCCCTTGATACAGTTTTAAATATTCCAGAATGATACTCCGTAAAGACACAGCAATGACCCCAGCTGATCGCTCTTTGAAACACATGTATAAACAGACATAAGATATTGAAAGCTCAGCTGCATCCCAAGTAATGCAACTATAATTAAGATAATCAGAATAACTTCATCATCAGACTGTTAAGGAAAGATTATTGAGGAAGTCTTTAACTGCTGAAAAGAAAAATTAAGGCATTACCTCTTGGATAACACAGTAATATACTAAGTGGGCGTGCTGGAAAATAGTTAACGGATATTAAATCTGATATGGAATTTTGGTGTCTCGCTCTCCATCAATTCTGAGATGATAAGGAGTTGAAGTCTATTGTTCATGATATCAGGTAGTGTTGCCACTAGATTTGTTACATGAGGCCAAGTTCGGCCAACAAAATACACACTTGTGAAGAGAGATCTAGGCTTAAGACCTGGCAATACAGAATTTGAAATATAATATACTGAGGAAACACATGGGGGAGTCATTACAAAAGCCTAACCTTTGCATAACATTAGGAGATCTCTGAAAGAAGAGCTATTAGCAGATTTGACAGAAGCACCTACCTAGACCCCCAAACAGGCCCAGGAGCCCACTGCTCTAAACACAGTGTAAACGTATAAAAAGGCCACAATGACAAGCTAGCACAAGTGAGAAAATAACACTGCCAGACAAGGCTGGTGGAAGTCTTCTCCACTGCTTGCCTGGAGATATTGGGCTAATACAGATCTCTGAGAAGGTTCCTTACAAAACTTCCACATCTGGCCACCTTTAGTCTGACGTGTGGCCAGCACATGGGCTTTAGTCTCTTGCTCTTCTGTCCTCGGTGTCACTGCACCCTTTTAGTCCTCCAGGACAGGACATGCAGCCCATACTCGTGGACAGTTGCAGACTCCATGAACATCAACCAATTGGAAAACCACTCATATTCCTTTTTCTCCCCACTTTAACCAGTTCATCCATGTAAAAGAAAAGTGGACATACTATTTATTTTCTTGGTGGCAAGATATTAATCTCTTTGCAGTAACAGTCTGGGCTTTCTGGCTTGCTTTCAAATAACCTGAAATAACACTGATGTGAATAAGGTAAAAGGAGAAAAGAAAAAAATATCTGTTGTTTTTTATAGCTCTTTTTTGGTGTGTGTGAGGAGGTGTAGTTGCACCAATATAGAAAGGAGTACTCAATGTCAAGCTATAAATAGCTCCTGCTGAGAGCATAATAGCTCTGCCTCTGCTTTCACAGAGCACAGGCAATAAACTATCACTATTACATCTTAACAGTTCGGAAGCAAAAAACATTTAAGCAAAAAAGGTTTCTATTTCTACAGCAAATCCAATAAAAGAAACATATTTATGCCATATATAAGGCTGTGTTTATGGAACATATTCGCTCTTGAAATATAAAGACCAGAAGTCGTGAAAACATAATGTTTTATTTGCACTAAAATCCTATATCCAATAAAACTATATAATTTTAAATATCAAGCTATTCATTAAGACATCGTATTTACTAAAGAACTATTATTCATGACTTGACAGTACTTATACTGCCCAATACGTATTTGCATCCAGTATAAATCTAACTATCACAATCAGCTTTGCAGAAGACACAATAAATTCAGTTGAGATTCTTTGGAGATAGAAGAAAAAAAAAGACAATTTGCTTTTAATGAAGATAGAAACCATGCATGGCAGCAAACACAGCTACCCAGAATATGGTAAAGTTAGAAAATTTATTCCAAAGCAGCATAACTGATGACTACTTTCAGAGTTTCACAAGTTGTGTCTTCACAGGCTAATTGCATGGAACACTTCTTTCGTTTGCCTCTGTAAAATAACTATACTGTTTTTTGGTATTGCAGCTCCTCTCAGGGAAGCTCCAGTTCCAGTCCAGCACCATTACTGGCTGCCTGCATGAACATCCAGAAACAAGTCGCAGCAAACTGCACCACCATCCTGCCAGATAGTCAGAGGCCCCAGTAAGCCGTCAGCAGGAGACAAATAGAATGTATCTCATAAACAAAATAATAGACAGATCATGCATGACTTAAAGATATTAATTTATGGCACTTACTACTTCTCCTTACCTGGAGCTCTTTAGGGCAAGAATACTCTATGTTGAAATATACAGCTAACAAAATCAGGCCTCTTAATATAAGGAAAAATCCAGAATTAAGGGCAGCTCAAGAGGCGCAGATTTCAGCCCTAAGCCAATTTGAACATTTGTGCAATGCAGTTACAGCCAACATAGCAGAAAGTTGGGAGAGGCAGGGAAGAAACCTAGCTCTGCAGCTAGACGAATGTCTTAAAACCCAGCATCCTTCTTTCTTTGTAGCCATATACGTTACTTATAACTTAAGCAGAAATTGTGATTCTGCAGAGAAAGCGGCACCTCAACATATCATTCCTCTGTTACGGCACCCAAACACAATAGGCCAAATGAAGTAGTCCAGAGATCCCTGCAGTAGCTCTCACTGTGCTGGACACCAGCACCGTGCAGACCCATCACCACAGCACTGCTCACAGACTCTATTGACTTAGGTCACACAGAAAAACAATAAAAATGAGCCCTCTCCAAGATAGTACAGGACTTTAATTTCCTGGTTTGGAATACAACACATAAATAGAACATAAAAGCCATGATATACTAGCACCATTTGGCCAACAGGTAAGTACTACTTGCTTACACTAGCTTTCCAGATTAAGAGCTGTGAGCTTAGAAGAAATTCAGGAGCTTTCCAGAGAGAAATTGGATTCCCAACAAAAAAACAGGTTCACAACAGGAAGATTTTGTTAACTGATGTTAACTGACGACTTCAAGAAAGTGCTGCTTACCTTTCTCTCTTTCAGCAGCTGCTTGTAGCCACTTGTACCTAGAGACAGAAGTGTAATGAGGACATCTAAAGAAGGAGATGCAGATGCTCTTCCTGAAAAAGAAAACAGCAGACAGACCAAATTCACCAAAAAACTAAGTATGAAAGAAAGCTAAAAATCAAGTTCTTTACAGTTATTTTGCAGGTACAAACCAGTCTGAACTCTTTACCTGGGTACATTTTGCTGATCTCCTGAATGAAGGACTCGTTGAAGCCAGCAATGATAGCACCACCTACTGGAACCATAAAATTTTTGTCTAGGCTCTGAACAAAAGCATCTATTCTGCCCACTCGAGCGCCCTTTACGGAAAAAAAGCAAAAAACAAAACGCAGAGCACGCATTAGGAAAAAGCATTTAATAGCATCATAATCACACAGCAACATAAAGAAAACAAATCTAATTCCTAAAGCACACCCAAATATTGAATTGTGATGAAAATTAAAAATTGGAGCATTACTTTTTCTTAGCACTGGTGATTAATTTATTATTGTTTGTTACCTGACTACAAAATGCCCTATAATTTCCTCTTTTGCTGCTTTCTTGATAATAATTTTAGTTCTTGCAAGTCTATAGACTGCAATTCATTTAAAAAAAAACACACATGGAATTTAACGGAAATTATATAGTTAAGACTCCATAATGCAAAACATTTCACAGATGTTTACAGTAAAAGGGCTACAGGTTAATGTTTCATCAGAAAAGATTTATCCTGGCACATGTATAGAATTTGCATTAAAACAAGTGGGCTGTGACAGCACTTCTTCATATCAGGCTGCTTACAGTATGAAGATCCAGATAATTTCCCAACAGCAGATTTCCTCATCTCTCAGAAAATAAAATGGCATTGTATCTAGTTCATCGGATATTCTCAAAGGAATGACTATAAGTCCTGCAGTACAGCTCCCATTTCAGTCCTGTGCTACTGTATACTGAGCAATTAAGTATGCAGCATAACAGAACCTGAAAAGCATGTGCAAGTTCATCCTTACTACATACACTACATAATACCAAGGAATAGAAATACAGCTAACACTTACAGCAAAAAGACTGAAAAAAAACCCCATATCTCACTAAAATAGAGTTATTATCTGTTTAAGTAGCTTACTGAATGGCAGAAGGGAAGAAGCACTAAGAGTTTGTTGTCTTTTTGATGGAACTTGATTTAGCTGAGAACACCAGAAGAAAAGCAGGGGCAAATGAAAGTGTGCCAGAAGCTCTTTCCTGTTACACTCTTGTTTTTTTTGAACAAACCACTGAGGTTAATTCAGTATCCTCAGCTATTCTCTGTAGCAACAACATCTATAACAGTGATAAAACCAATATAGTGTCGTACAATCTTGTTCCTCAACCAAAAAACTGTAACTCGCATTCTGATGAGGACTAAATACCCATTCAAATACGGTGCCTTATTTTCATTGTGTTAATACATTTATGAAACACTTTTTAAAAAGCTTATGAATGATATCTTTCCATTATAAAAGTAAAAAATAAAACCTGTTTTAGTATATAAAAATGTTGTGTGTGTAATTTATCTTCTAAACTTCTACCTCCCTCTAATCCATGTTCTCAAATATCAGACTTAGATGGGATAGTCTCAAAGGTGTGAAACACAGGACAAAACGTACTAGTATTGTCTATAATCAGAGATTTAGTCATACTTTAAAAATTTTATTGTTTGAAATACTTCTCCTACCTGCTGGATAAGATGCATGCACTTTGAAGACTGAACACCATAGGCATTGTTGACAATATGGGGAATGTCATATTTAGCGCAAATTACAGCCAGCTCCTCCAGTCTACGAACACAAGATTATAGTTTAGACAAATATTTATCAGGTATGTTACAAATCAGAGCATTAAAAGGCTAAAAGATCTACAAGAAGATCACAATGATAGAAGAAACTTCTTTGATTAATATATCAAGTATAAAATTAACTAAAGTCTTAAAAATACAGAGATTTTTAAAACAGACAGCGCTGGATAGGAGTTACCCTCCTACGGGAAGAGGAATGTTACAGCTTTTAAGAGTTGATGGTATCCTTAAATAGGAAATGCATTCAAGTCCTCCTGTGGTATAGCACAACCCAGTGCCACTACCTAATATTTCAGTTCTTAGTTGCAGAGGATAAAAATAATCATGTCAAAAAGAAGAGGCAGATAAGGAAAGATTCACTTACCTGAGCTAACATATAGACCATTCATTTTTGATAGCTTTGATTTAAGTTTGCTAATAAATTTGCAACTCAGCTCCTAGCAGTATTCTGATAGAAGCTTTTGTTTATTTTTACTTTCTCTGTGGCAAGAGGGTTAACCCATGTTAAATCCTGCATTTTTCTTATTATTCACTTATTTTAAGGGAGAAAAGTAGAAGGAAACATTTTTACTCGACATGTTTCAGATTCAATAATGTTTCCTTTCTCTACTTGCAAATGTTCAATTATGTTTCCCAGATAACAAAGTAATTAATAACTAAAAAGATACTGCAGAGGAACTTCAACCGTAAGCATTTTAAATTTTGCGATAAATTAAAAGTGGTGCTCATTTTGGAAAACTAACTCAACATAAACAAGTGCTTCGCCCACCCCTACTTCAACATGTCATTTTCAGTCTGAAAGCTTTTTTAAAAAAAGCATCAGAGCAATAATGCTTCAGCTACTCTATTTCGTGTTAATGGCTCTATTGCTCATCTCTGCTTCAGAGAGTGCTCGAAAGACATCTTTGCAGCAACTACAGAAGTGATGTACATGGACACATAGTATTAGGAAAGAATGCAATGTATTTTAAGCCTCTTAATGGTGATTTAACAGCTGGAAATTATAAGTAGCATCATGCAATCAGGCAGCAAATGTTCAAACCAGGATAAGTTACACCAGGGCAAATTGTCTGTTACACTTGCACAGCACATCTGTCCTAGATGTTTCCAAGAGTTTATTTATATCAGTGTATCTTAATTAGCTCTAAAAGCATCAGTGAGACACATGAAAAGCATAGCTCTAAAAAGGTCTTTTGTAGGCTGTAGCATTTTGGACTGTTTTAATGCACAGACCAGCATTAAAAAGGACAAGGAAAATTCATCAGTGGGCTAAAGGAGAGAAGACAACAATAATATTAAATTGCAGTATTAACTATGTTAACTACATTTTCTGGATTACGTTTGCTTGAAAATTGATTTTTACCACTTCTGAAAAATTACAAAACAAAGCACTGCAACAGTAACATTCATTTCATGCCATGCAGCAGAAGGGGTATCTTCTGCATTACTCTCACTTCTACTTTCCGTCCTATTCTCAGTTCTCCCAATATTCTTTTCTAGAGGTGGAACTTCATTTCAACCTTCAATTTCCCTTAAACTAGGGGATAAATGTCTCTACTAATTGTTGACAGTAGTTAAGCAGTTTCAAGAAGAAGGACCTAAAATATGCAGACTTGCTGCATATTTTGTTTTTTGCAGGTTTGTTGCAAGAACTACCATGTTTTATGAAGACTACTTACCTATCAGGTACTCTTGGAGCAAAGCAAGAAGTTGTAGAATGAACACACAGAATATTTTCAGCACCAAGAGTCTTGATTTTAGCCTCCACTGCTTCGATGTCTGTCCGTAGCTCATCACCTTCCAATACATTTTCTATCACCACAGGCTCAAAACCTAAAAAATGCAGACAAGATCCCTAAGTATGTCACAAAGTAATCTCAGATCTCAGACTAACTGTGAGCATTTTTGGTTCCAACAGAAATCTGAAAAAACAATCAACTTTGTAATCATCAGGTTCTCTAAAAACATGGAGGGATTAATGCTTAGAAATAATCATGATGAATTGGCTTTCATCGTAAGTTCCTGCCTTATTCATTTAATCAATTTTCAAATTACTTCTTGTAAAATAAAGATCGTTGCGTCTGACCTCATTTTGAATGGGAAATTTTTG
The DNA here is from genome assembly GCF_003342845.1 of Nothoprocta perdicaria. NCBI lineage: Eukaryota > Metazoa > Chordata > Aves > Tinamiformes > Tinamidae > Nothoprocta > Nothoprocta perdicaria. The sequence continues at coordinate 13,637,403 of NW_020455204.1, read as the reverse complement.
ATTAAAAAAAAATAAAAGGGTTAGATTTTAACATTTCCAGAAGTCTATATAAAACAGCTGAAAAACAGTTATTTCTCAAGGGCATATATGAGAAAAGTTGGAAAAAAGATGGGAAGTGAGGGAGCTAATTCCCTTTTTCAAAATGCCTGTGAATGCATATCTGAAATCTGACTCCAGGTTTGGAGCTTGCAGCTAAGCTGGGATGTTAAGAGCATGAGAGGGCCACCGTGATGACTGAGGTACAGTGAACACATCCACAACTTAGAAAGAGTGGCTGGGACTTGTTTACCTTGTTCGAGAGAGCCTGTTCTTGTTCTCATAGACTTGAGGGGCTCGGAACGGACCATAAGAAAGCCTTTCTCATTACATGGATAGTGCAGTAGTGGAACAAGCTAGTCAGGGAGCTAGGGAACTTCTGGCTATACTTCCAAGATTTAGCTAAACAAAAGACAAGGCTGACCTGTCCTAGTGCTGCTAACAGGCCCACTTCAGGCGTGAGCTTGGACAAGAGACCCCCAGAGATCCCTTCCAAATAACACTTCTTCTATCATTTTCAAAACATACCTAATATATCAGTCAGTAATGATAGATCTGTGTAATGAAAATAATTTGGCAAATAATTTTCTAAACATTTACCCCTCAGACTTTAGCTATCAAACACTAAGAAATTGGAAAAGCCCTACAACTGCGTGCACAGTCCTTGAGGTTTAGCGATACTCAGCACACCAAATGCGTTTGGGTACTTATACAAGTGTTCTGAAACAGAACTAGAATTAAAATAATTTTCTTTACATGGCAGGAGGTCAAGGGATATCTCTGCATAAGAACACTCATTTACATAACTTCTGTACTGTGTTTCTGTTTGTTAACATTTTCACATATCCTGCATTCCCCACTGAATTGCTGCAAAATATATATATTTTTAAAAGCTTGTCCACTCCTGTTTTATGTGCAATGACTCAGAATTTTATTACAGATTTCTTAAACAGCAGAGTGGAATTTGTCATGGTAGTTGTTCAAATTGATAGTTTCTCAAAAATAATCCAGCCATATATTCCCTTTCCCAAACAGGTATAGGTTGGCAGCACCATCATGCCAGTTGAAGTGATTTTTTTCTTAAAAATCTGAGTAATACCTGATTTATTGAATGAAGGAAAAGGCAGAGGGGGATGGATAATTTCCAAAGCTGTGTGTCAAGGCAGTTGCTATATGCTTTTATGGCTCGTGGCTCACCAATATACCTTGACACGGACATACAGGGATCAAACTATATGGGACAACTTGAATGATTTGGCATTGTTAGCCTTGTTTTTTGACTAGAATTCTAGTAGATTGCTTTTGATAATTGTTACATATCTAACAGCTGCTTCTCTCTTCCTAGCTGTTAAATCTTTAAGTAATTTTGTAATGGCTATCTTGGTAAAGTTTTCAAAAAAAAAAAAAAAAAAAAACAGAAAACCAAGAAACAGATCAATCATATTTCCTCATATCTTTCTTCACTATAGAGCTAATTTCCTTAACGTGATGTTTTAAATTGAACATATTCTGAAAACACTCTCACCTTTCTCATGTACATGGGTGGTATCTCCTGATCTAATTCCTTTCAAACATCATGTCTCCTGGACAGAACACTTTCTCTGGATCCAAACTTCTAGTCATTTGCATCGAACAAGTGATTTATGCCAAAAAAAAAAAAAAAAAAAAAAAAAAAAAAAAAAAAAAAAAAAAAGTATCCTAGGAACTAAGCCCAGAATCTATGTCATGCTTTGCCTAAGGTAAAGGGCACAGAGCTGGAAAATTATCATCTCTCTTACTTGCCCTTTCCTTGATCCCATGAATCTTTCTGCAAGAGAAGAGAGCTTCAATGTGAGGATAAACCTCTGCTCATATCTTACAGTCTGGCAGACAAAGAATTCCATTTGAGAGACATGCATGCGGATTCAGGATCAATCTGATAGCTGTAGTTTTAAATTTATTAATATAACATGGTGCATAACCCGTCAACTCCTGCTTACCTGCGGTTATCATAGATTTAAAGCAAGATTTCTGGTCTATACGTGGCCAAATAATGTATTTTGCCTTTGGTCTCTTGTGTCGCAGCGTTAAAAAACACAGAGTCAGACTCATTCCAGTTGCCATAGGAACCACAAAGCAATTGGTCACTGTCCGGACACCTGCACATCAAAAGCAAGTCAGAGATTAAAATGAACAGCACATGAGAAGTCCCCACCAAAGATAAAGACTTTTAGTTTTACACCTACCAGCCAGCTTTATAATATCCAGAACTAGTGAATTAGTAAGTTTGTTCAAAAGGCTAGACCCTGCGGCCTTAGGCTGGACAGCAGAAATATCACCTGACCTTCCAATTCCATGGATCAACCTGAATGGAAAAAGTTGAAAACATCCATCAATATTTTTCATGTCCCAAAGTGGCATTTCTTCCTGACTGAAGAAAAATTAGTTTGATAAACAATTCCTGAAAACACTACACCCAATATAACATCAAAATATCATAAGTTAGTTACAGCAAATTACATGTATTAGTATGAAACTTTTCCTTTCCTGAAGATGAGATTAACAATGTTCTATCAAGCAGAGAGAAACTGTGAGTAGGCCCAGTGTAACAAACCCTCTAGTGTCTGGCAGACTCGCTTTTAAGAAGATTTTGAAACTCTTGAGCTCTTCTTGATGTCTACTGAATTAGCATTATAAATGACGCCACATTTGTACACATAACTCCCAAGAAAAACAAGCAAAAAACCCCAGTTGCCTATACACAAATGGTGTTGGAAATGTTTCACCTACAGAGGGCAACAAAGTGAGCATATATACTGTGACAAAACATCCTAAGAAACATTTATGTTACCATAACCCATACATCTTCACACCATCTACCTCGTTCTACTATTCTACATTATATATTGTGTAACACCACCTCTTTTTGCATTCTACATTCATAAACTACATTTACAAACGCTGGCATTACTTCGTGCCTTTCAGGACTGAAGGATCATAATAATCCTTTGTGAAATATAATCTTACAGAAATAACCTTAACCCTGGCTGAAATGCAGCAGCTGCTCAAGTAAGCTAGTAACAACACATATCTATTTATGGCTTTAATTTCTTTCTGTTTTGGGAACAGAGTGAAATGCAGTTTGATGAATGGATGGCATTCAGAGCTTCCAGGAGCACAGTTTTACAGTTTAAATGCTTTTCTCATATTTCAGGCTAATTACAGCAAGTTAATAATTAACTGAAACTTGCACCTAACTCTCGCTCCTCGCTTCCCTTATTCCTGTTGCTATGTTCTTAATAGCCTTCTCATACTACTGCTTTTTTTTTTCTGCATATTCTCACTGACCATAATCTGAAATCACTCTCACCCTTCTCATAAAGCTCATTCCTAAAAAATTCTCCTTCCTAGCACTAGTCTCTGGCATCTATAAAGCAGAAAGGAGAAATGGCTTCAGAACTCTTTCCTGGTATTCCAAAACTCCCTAATATACCTGCAAATGTTGCTGCACGAGTAAGTGGAGCAGGAGAAAGACCTTCCTTGCTGCAGGTCTTGCTACATGAGGTGCCAGGTGAGTCACCCAAAGCAGCAGTAGCTAAATGACAGTAGCCCAAGGACTCTGCCAACAAACTGGACACAATTTCTCTAGCTGTCAGAAAGCAGAACTTACTCAGATACCCTCTGCAGTGTCACCTCCACCTCCCTACCAGACACATCTCAGTCTGACTACAGAACAGAAGATGGAAAGCCTAACAACTCCTGTATTAGTGCTTTTCTGCATTAACTTGTCATGGTACTCTGGGACTCTTGAAAGCTGTTTAACCTAAAGTAGTTTAGCATTTCAGTAAGCTTTATCATATGGAAGCTGATCTTTGATATGCTTTGATGCAAATATTTCAAGGAGAAATGTGAAGGTTTATTTTGTTTCACTCACGTTAAATAAAACATTGGCAAATATGCTCTGCACAGAATACTACTGCCAAAAAAAAAAACCCACAAAAAATATAAATCTTGATAAATTAGGATGCAAAGCACTCATCAGGTATTAGAAGACTTCAAGAATTTCCAATGAGTTATTAATGAAAATTCAGTACACAGAGCTGTATCAATTCAACATTACATTACAGAGTTTCTAAAATACCGCCAAAGTTTTGGCTTGTAAGACATAATAAAAAAGCGCTTTGAAAATGTTAATAACGAAATACCACAATACCGAAACCCGAGCTGCGGATGCGCGGTACCTGTAATGCCTCCGGGCCACGATGCCCGAGGCCACCCGGCCTTCCCTCTCCCCCACGCCGCAGTTGCCCAGGAAGTTGTTGCTGTCCATAATGGCGAGCTCCTGAAGGAACAGCTCAATGGTGCTCTCATCCCATCCATCCTCAGGGCACTTCCCCTTAGCAAAAACAGTAACATGAAGTGAACTCCTGGACTTGGGTAACTAAAAACGAATGCATCTTTGTGTAAACTGCTTTGTTAATATAACTCTTTTCTGTAACGAGTGTCATTGATGCTGTACTTTAATGCTATTTTCTACACCTTAATGCTATTTGCATACGTAACAATACTATCGCTGCAGTATTTTAGCTTTATTACCTAATCTTGCGAGGCCGTATTCAGAGAGAAGCCAAGCAACGAACTCACACATTCTGCGCTGAACACATTGCATGAGCACATCCCGATATTAAACACGGGGCTGTTTTCTACTCCGGAGCACCCCAGGGCAGCCTCACACACACAGCGCGGAGCCGCCAGGCGCTCCCGAGCAGGGTGCGGGTTATTCGAAAGCGGCCGCGCGGGGAGCTCCCCGCGGGGAGCTGCGGCCCTGCTGCTCCAGGCGGCCCCAGGCCTCCCCTCCTCCTCACGGCGGGCGTTGAGGCGGCTCGGGCGCCGCCTGCTCCCCCAGCCGGGCCGTTAGGGGCCGTTAACGGCCGTTAGCGGCCGTTAGGGGCCGTTACCTGCTCCAGCAGCGCGCGCAGGCGCAGCTCGTGCGCGCGGCGGCCCTGCGCCCCCTGGCGCACGTAGCCGGCCGTCACGAGCCGCTCGCTGCACGCCAAGTTCTCCGCGTTCATGATGGCGGCGGCGGGGGCCGCTCCGCGCGCGCGGGGGGTCGCGCGCCCGGCCGGCGCCACGCTCGGGTCCC
>NW_020455204.1:13629470-13632155 GCF_003342845.1 Nothoprocta perdicaria | reverse complement strand
CGCGCGCTGCCCCCGACCCCTCGTGCTACGGAGGCCCGTGTGGGCCCTACGTGGAGCGGCCGCCATTTTACCCTGTGGGGAAGCAACGTGCGAGGAGGGTGGACAGCCCAAGAAACGCGATTTGTTGGCCACGAGGAACCCGAGCGCGTATTTTTAAAAAATTATCGTTATTTTCTTTCCTGAGGGCGGCAGTGGGCTGTAAAGATGAGGAGCAGCCTGGTGGCTTTTCCTCAGTTTCCTCTCGTGGATAGGGGCTGCCTGCGTTGCACGAGGCGTGGTGAGCAAAGCTGCTTTGGGCTGTCCTGCTGCCGTGTGGCTGCAGCCCGGCCTACTCGGCAGCCCAGCCGGCTCCGTTGGGACAAATCCTATGCAGGTAGAGACACCGGAGAATCGTGGAATCATTACAGTTGGGAAAGACCTTTGGGATCATCGAGGCCAACTGTAAGCCCTGCAGCACCATGGCAGCAAGACCATGGCCCTAAGCGCCTCATCTCCACATTTCTTGAGCACCCCCAGGCACTGGAGCTACTCCACCACTTCCCTGGGCAGCTTATGCCAATGCTTGACCACTCTTTCTGTGTAGAAGTTCTTCCTAATATTTAACCTGAGCCTCCCTAGTGCATCTTGAGGCAATAGGAGGAGGAGGGGTTGCATGCACTTCTCTAACACATTAGCCAGGGAAGTACCAGCTGTGGCAGGAAAGCCCTCAGGGGTTGTTGCCTTTATTACTGGCAATCGCAGGAGAAGCCTCATGTGGGAAGTGCTGCTGGAGCACATGGGCCCTTGTGCCATGTTGGCTGCCCCGTGCGGGTGTTTGGGTACTCTTGGGGCTGGCAGGGTGGCCCCTGCCTCCCTAAATACCCCACAGCTGGCCTATGAAAACTAGATGGGCATTTTCTTTTCTTTTTTTTTTTTTCTTGTTAGATTTCAGGGTAAGTACCCGACATGAGTTGCTGTATTTGGTTTTGACTAGTTGTACCTGGTCAGCTCACCTTTTTCTTTTTTAATCAAGGTCTTATCTGATTCTTCTGTTTTACAGTTCTGAGTTCAGGTGGTGAAGTAGCGTGAGAAAAGTACACAGTGACCGTCCTGCTTCGAGCAGCTGCAGCTTCGGTTGGCCTGGCCGAGATCTGCTGGGTGGCTTGGCAAAGCAACCCCACACACCTGTGTGAATTATTGGCTCTATAATTAACTATATTAGACTATAACTTAACACTTTTGTTTTCATTTGAGCACAAATTATTTTAGCTGCCCTTCTCTATAGCGCCCTGCCACCCTGGTTGTGTTGCATTTGAACTGTCAGGAGGAATTGTACCGAAACTGTCTCAGGAATATGGAGCATTTATTCAGCTTGTTCTTTATGTGGGATATCACAAGAGGGCGCTCATGGAAAGCTGAAAGCGAGTCTGACTCCGAGCTCATTTGTGCACGCGCTGAAGTCTCTTCTCCCCTTCCAGTGCTTAGGTGCAGTGCTCGGGTACACACCAGAAACAGGAGGTGAGGAAGACTCTGAAGTTATAAGGAAGCGGACTAAAACGTTAGCTTTTTATTAACAACAGCTAATAGCTTGGATCCAGGTAGCTAATACTCAGAACTGAAGTTAATAATTTTAAAACTGATGTATATTTTGCTTAGTTATGAGTTTCAACTCTGTGCAGTTAAAGATTGAGGCAATGTGAAGATGTGTTGATTAATGCATAAGAGCACATGGCAGAATTCACATTAAAATAGAAAATCAAAACTGCAGTTAAGTGTATTTACACATAGGCTGGTGTGTGTAGATGGATCTCTGAAATGGGGGAAAGAACTAATGAGTTCTATCTCCTTTCGTTTATTCAAAAGAAAGAACTTTGAAACTTTTTAGGAACGTGTCTCACAGGATGTTACGGATGCGGACACGTGTCCAGTGGTGATAAATGGAGGTGCAGCCTTCCTGTGTGATCACTGGGCAAGATGCTGGGCTTCTCCGTGGTGCTCTCATCTCTGTGCCCTGCTTCACAGAGGTTTTGATGTTCACGGGTTTTCTGCACCCTTGCTGCAAACTGCGTATGTTTGTTTATTAGGTGTAAAATACGTGTTCATGTGGACTGGAGCTACATCTGGCTGTTCACTTGTAGTGGAAAGAACTGAAAATACAAAAGCAAATCTGACAGGTTTTATCACACGTTATAGGTATTAGTAGCTACACAGGTAAATGGTAGAGCCTGTCTGGTTGGAAAAGACCTTCGAAATGACACACAGCCTGGTTCCAAAGTCCGCTCGGTGACAGGTAACCTGAGATAAAACAAACACGAGTGTTTCAATACCTTTTATTCTAGTAATAGCTAAGCAAATACATTTGCTTTATGTGATCCAGCTGATGTGTGAAATGAATCATTGTATCGTGATAATTATGATAAAAAAAAAAAAGAAAGGAAAATGTTGCTGGAGGAGTGCTCCGTGCGCTGTTTGTGCGCGGGCTCTGTGCACAGCCCCTGCGGGCTCCAGCATCCAGGAAGCAGCCGGCTCGGAGCTGGCAGGGTTTCCCGTGCTCTCTTCTCCCGCTTTCTCAGTAAAGCGGGACCATGGCCACAAGCACAGCGAGGGGCAGGCGCCTCGCTGCGCGAACCCTCACGGTTTTGGGGCACAAACGCGCCCTTTCGGCGCCGCCCTCCCGGGCGCGCGCGGCGCCTTTAAGGCAGGTAG
>NW_020455204.1:13614947-13629037 GCF_003342845.1 Nothoprocta perdicaria | reverse complement strand
GCCCGCCCGCCCCCGCGGGGCCGCGGCACGGCGGGAGCCGGGGGCTCGGGGAGCGGAACGGCGAGAAAGGCTGTGCTGCCAGCTCGGGCTTGTTGATGCATTTAGTTCTTTATTTATTTCCCGTGGCACGCGTGAGTGTTTAGGATGTTGGCGTTGCCTCGAGCCGATGTGGGCGAGGTGCGGGGGTGCGAGCGGCGGGGCGAGGGGGCTGCGGCGGGGCCCGGTCCGGCCCCGCGGGGCTGTGCGGGGCTGTGCGGGGCGCGCCGCCCCGCTCCGCGCCTGGCCGCACGCCGGCGGCAACGGCTCCCTCGCTCCCGAAACGCCTGACCCGCGTGGGACTGTGGGCCAGGCGTACCGGGAAGGAATTGCGCGTTGGAGCGCTTAAAAAGGCAAACGCAACAGCGCAGACGTGGGAAGCCCGATTAGATTGACCCTTTTGAAGAAACAAAAGCGCGAGTTTTCAAATTGCGCTGGTCCCTCTGACCCAGTGGGCTGTAGTTTTGGGCGCTCAGAGAGCGCCCAAAAAAGCTTCGTCGTCTTCCAGTTTGTGACACGCGCTGGGGCTTTGCCGCGTGCTGTGTCTGAGTGGAGGCCCGGAGCCTCCGGAGCGAGGCCCGGAGCCTCCGCGCAGCTCCTGCCTGGGCTGCCCAGGTTTGGGCTCCTCAGACCCCTTGAAACGCTCTCCAAAAGAATGTGGTTTAAAACTTACTTCAGTAAATTACTGACATTTCCCGTTCCAGAACTTGTAAAATAATTTCCAGGGTTTTAAACAGCGGTGAATAAATGAAGTCTTTGACAGCTGTTTCCAAGTTCTTTTATAAAATGTTTAGTCTCTGCAAACAGCTCATGTTATGGCTAAGGTACCTAAAATTCCTGTAGGTTGTTCATAATGCTTTAATGTTAGACTGGTGATGGCAGGCAGTATTTGATTGGGGTTAATTCTGCTTGTCAGTGATCCAAGCGATAGGCTGTTCAGTGGATAACATCACAGTGCCCTGGATGGTGAATAAGCCAGCAAAGCTGTTAGCCAAATGATACCCTTCTAATGCCTAGTGCTTAATGGACAATTAACTTGCAGATAGTTGACACTGCTTTTAGTGTTCCCATCCTTCCCCCAGCCTGTTGTCGTCTTATTTTTTATTATTATTATTAATTTAGGTTTGTCTATACAAAAGAAGTTTTAAAATACTTTTGAACAATACAGAAATTTTGCAATTGTGATCTCTAGTTATTGCAGAGCAGTTTTATTTAAAAAAAAAAAAAAAGATTTATTAGGCATTTGGTCAAATCACCAATGATTTAATAGGTTGATATTTTTTCAGTCTTCTCTTGAGTCAGCATTAACAGGAAAAGCTTATAGATTTTCCATGTATATACTTGTGATGTTAATTCTCATTCTAAATTGCATTGAAAAGTGTTTTGTATTTTTTTTTTCAGGAAGTACAGGACATGCTGTTGACTTGAACATATTTCTGGATGACCCAGAATTTGCAGAAATTATTCAGAGAGCCGAACAAGCTGTAGAGTGTGGCGTTTTTCCAGAAAGAATCTCTCAAGGATCCAGTGGGAGTTACTTTGTTAAGGATCCAAAGGGGGTGAGCACATTATTGCTTAATCAGGCACTATCAGAGCTATCAACAATTAGCTTAAAAGGTGGAAAACCATTTCAATATCTTTTGATAATTTATTGTATGCTGAAATCATTGTCAAATGGATTTGGGGAGACAGTCTTTCTGAAGTCAGAAAAAAAAACCTTTTTACTTGTTTTTTTAGGATTCTTTTATTTGTATACAGTGATAAAAACATGAAGCCTCTGTTTAAATTTCAGTAGGCTTTGATTTCAGATCAGTTCCTTCATTTCCTCTATTTTGGTATGTATATTCAAATTTGATCCTGCTTTTAAAGTGGAAGATTAAAAGAAGGTTGTATCTTATTTGATTAACACTGTAGAAATATGCTGAGCAAGTAACCAAATATTTGCGTAAATCAATGCTTTTCGAAAATCAGATGTATGACTTGTGTATTTTATGGAGTTATGCTAAGAATAGTTTAAAACTGTTTCAGTGCTTGTTGAAAGCTTTCTTTTGCTAATGTGTGCAATCAAGACGTTTTATGCTTAAAAAAAAAAAAAAAGAGTGGAGAAATTACTAGCAAAAAAAGATGTTTGTTCTAGATTTCTGTGTTTGCAAATCTGCATTGTCTGAAGTCACTTACGACTTAAATTTCGGTTGCTCTGGATGACTAACGATGACTTGCTGTGTCCTGTGGCTGGTGGGAGCGGGTTCACCACTTTGTTAACTATAGTAGTCGGTTTTACTTTTGTTTTTCTTTGAAGGCAGCAGTGCTGTTTTCTGTTCCCATCTAGGTTCCTGCAAATGCTTGTTATTGTTGCTGTTGTCTTTACCTCTTCCTCCCTACGTTATCTCTTCCCCATGCAGGTCATACCTGAATGTAAGACTAAAGAACAATTTTCTTTTTTGCATAGCCCATGAAAGGAATATCACTGCAAAATATGAATGCATTTGTTAGCAAGAGACTGCAGGAATACTAAATCCTCTGCTTTCTTTCAATTTTCCATTATTTTTTGTGCTAAATGTATAGCTTATCTGGATTGATTATTTATTTTAAAGGTCTAATAGACTTTGTTTTGTCAGCAGTGCAACTCCCATTTGTAGAATGGGTCTTGCATGCTGCTGGAGATCAGCTCCAGGGTATTTCATCATTCTCCCTAGGACCAGTTTTGTGACTTGCTTTCTCCTGCTCTCCTTCTTGTGCAATCTCCTCCTCCCTGAGAAAGAGCTTATTAAAAATGTTCAGCTTTCTTACTTGTTAGCTACCAAAGTGTTTACTGGAACTCATACGAAGTTTAGCTACAAGTTAAACTAAGTTTAGCTAGTTCTTCTCTGAGGTCTAGGTTTCTCTGGTTTTACCAGAAAGACAAAACCAAAGCTGGTCAAATAAAATTACCTTTGTGCTTGTATTTGTATCACCTGTATGCTGATGCGTCCTCCAGGAGCCCTCTTCCCAGTGAAATGAATGTTTCTGTGTTCGTTGCTTGCTGCTTGGCCGAGTAAAAGCCATGACCAAGCTCTTCTGCAACATCCCTTTGCCTTCAGCCTTCCCCTCGGCCTCTGACTAACCGGTAATGCTGAGGGAGCCAGTGAATTTTGTCTTGCAAAGTTAGGACTAGCTTGGTAGGTTGTCTACGTGCAGAGCTGCCCCCATTCTGCATTAGGCTTTAATTTCAATGGCTCTACAAAATTTAGCACCAACTTTTGGGGGAAACTAGAAGCTGCAGGCTTTGTGAGTCTGTAGATTCAGTTAAATAACCTTTTAATGCTTCTAAACTATTGTTGGAACTTTGACTAAAGAAGTATACCAAATAAATCCAGCACCGAGTGTGATGCAAAACTTCCAACCTGCTGATTCAGTAATATATTCAGCAAGCATTAATTTCCATTCCAAATTGTCATCTTACATGAAACATTTACTGTAAGCATAAAAGTGTTTTGTAGAGGTCTGGACTGAATTAGGACTGTGCTTGTGCATACTTAGTAATGATTTCAAGTGTAAACTTAGAGTCTTAGATAGTAGCATCCTGAAACCCAAAAGTTCAAAGGACATAAATGTCACTGTTTCTTTCCTCTGTTGATAGGAAAGTTAATTTATAGGACGAATGCAGATAGTGATGATTCATAAGTTATTTCTCTTAGTAATTGATTAAAAAATGAAACAGATGAGATAGGTGATGCTATTGATGTCTGTCTTGGGTACTCTGTTTAGAAAGTGAATGAAAGAAATTCCCTCTAGGCATGACTTGCAAGAGCAAGGTTAAAAGGAGATGAAAGCTTGCTAGGATCTAGGGAACTAGTCTCAAGGTAAACCAACACTTGCTGAAGGAGCATGATTCTTGGCTTGCCAGGAATCTTATTCATAAATTAGCATAAATTATCTTACCTGTTGGGTGTAAAACAGCTATGAGACTGGTAGTGCAGCTGTGGACAATTGGGGCTTTTGAGGGAACCAGCTGTAGTTAGGACTTTAGGAGAGAACTAATATGTGAAAATGCTTTCTGAAGAGATGTGTCTGAGATGAATTTGACTTATCATGGCTCTGTGAGAAGGAATAAAGATGCCCCATTTCTAAATGTGAGCTGTAGGAATGGTGTTATACGGGTCTGAGGCATTAGGCCTGAGTGTGTCGCAGCTGCTGAGAAGGTTTTGTATTTTAGTGCAATGGTGGTCACGGGGTTTGAGGCCAACAAATGCAGAGTTGTGCAGGAGGCAAGCTTAGTCCCTGCCTTGCAGAACAGGATCATCTTATGTGATTCCCGATGAGCGCCTGGCTAACCTGTCCTTGGCCACATTCTCTCATGGACACTCCACAACGAGGCAGCGCGTTCCAGCGTTGAGCTACTCTTCATGTGCCAAAGGATTTTCCTTGCATCTTCCCTGCAGGGATTAAAGGCTCATCCTCACTGCCACAGCAGATCTGTTGTTCCTCTCCTCTCTGCACTTAAAAGTTTCTGCTTAGTTAGAGGTTTTGTGTCACCTTTTACTGGTCTTAGGCTAATCAATTCCAGTTCATAGTGTTTCTCATTATTTGTATTTTTCTGGTTATTTTCACTGTCTTTCAACTTTCTTCCATTCATACCTTTCTTCAAGTAGAGTACCCCAAGTAGGATGCAATACTCTTGAATAATTTTAAATTTTGCTGTATCTCTCCAAGGTGAAATATGACTGATAATGTGAAGCATTGTCAGCTTTGCTACAGCTGTGAAAGATGATACTGATCTCTGGAATGGACATCAAACAGTGGCAGAATTACTCTGCAATATATCTTATCAAAATGCAATAAATTAGATATGAAAGATTAGATGCAATACATTGTGTGTTAATAACAAAATATATTTGTCACTTTTCTAAAAACATTGTGTCTTGCTCTGGAAAGTCAATGAACTAGCAGGGATCCTGCAACTTGATTTTTTTTAAAACTGCTGTTAGGTTGCAAAAACTGATAGTCCTTTTTAATTTTGAAAAGTTAGTAAATATTAGATCTGCTTTGTTGTGAAGAGTTTATTTTAAATTTGTGCTACCTCTGTACAAGCATTTGGTGATAAATTTATTTAGAATGCTGTTTTTTATTTCTAGTTTTACTATTTCATCATCTGAAAAGAGTAAATCAGAAAATACAGTTTATAATATTTGAATTCATTTTGCAAATCAGTTATTTGAAAGTATAAATATTTTACAATTCCAGTGTTTGTACTTAAATTTTATATTATGTATCTTAGAAAAGCATTGGAGTGTTCAAACCAAAATCTGAAGAGCCTTATGGACATCTAAATCCAAAGTGGACCAAATATTTTCACAAGATTTGTTGTCCTTGCTGCTTTGGCAGAGGCTGCCTCGTTCCGAATCAGGGATACCTCTCTGAAGCTGGTGCCTATCTTGTGGATGACAAGCTTGGACTAGGAGTTGTACCTAAAACTAAGGTAAAATTAAATTGCATAAGTTACTAGAAGGTAAAAAATACACAACCACAGGCTTATCTTTCTCTGGATTGTGGTTGTAAAGATGTCTTTATGTATAATATTATCAGCCCTAATCATTTCTAAACTATTGCAAGTGCTGAGGTACTGTGGTTTGACATGCTGTCTGACTGTGAGAATCTGTTGTAAAAAGTAAGTTTTTGGTCTGAAGACATCTTTTTTTTTTTTCTTTGTTGAAAACTATTCCAGTACTTTTGGGTGCTTTCATACTTGATGTTTTGGTGAGGATCATAAAGATTGCAAAAAGCAGTAGATAAAGATACCTGATTAAGTATTTTAATAAAAAAAAAATCTGTTCAGAATGCATAAAATAATGTGTTCATCTTTTCCTGTGAAGTTTGTCTATATAGGAAAAAAAAGATACTGCATTTTTTGCATTTTTGGTAAGCATTAAACCTGCTGTAACACTGTAATTAAAAATAAACAGCTCTTAGCTATGTTTTAACTTTTATATCTTAAGGTTGTCTGGCTTGTCAGTGAGACCTTTAACTACAGTGCAATAGATCGTGCAAAGTCGAGAGGAAAAAAATATGCTTTAGAAAAAGTGCCAAAAGTTGCTAAAAAGTTTAATAGAATTGGACTACCTCCTAAGGTAAGCCTGTAAAGTGGTTTATGCATTTTCTTCTCTCTACATAAGTGATCGGCTCATTCTTCTCTTACAGTGCTTCTGTAATCTAGCCACTTTTATCAGTTTGCAATCTTACTTTTTCCTGGAGAAGTAACAATTAAAATATTCTCTTTTTTTGCTCTTGACTATTTTTTCCGTGTTTGGTTGGTTGTCTGCCTTTTCTCCTGGTCAATTCAATGAGTGTTTAAACGATGTTTAATTTAAAACTTAGACAACACTTATTTCTTTTTCTTTTTTCTTTTTTTTCTTTAAGAAAAGGAAGTTTTGAGTTTGCAGCATTTTTTTTAAGATTTAGAGTGAAAGAAAAAACACTTAGTTGTATTACTATTTTATGACGCAGAGCATTTTGGCAAGGCTACATATCTTCTGTGTTCAGAACTTAGAGTGTCATCTTTTTATTTTTATTTTTTTCAGTTAGTATTAAAATTATTTAAATGACCTATGTAAGTGCATTTCCTAAATCAGTATTTTTAATGTTTCAGGTTGGCTCCTTGCAGCTGTTTGTTGAAGGATATAAGGAAGCTGACTACTGGCTCAGGAAGTTTGAAACTGATCCTCTACCTGAGAATACAAGGAAAGAATTTCAGTCACAATTTGAAAGATTGGTTATCTTGGATTATATCATCAGAAATACAGGTATCTGTTCACAGCATCCTTTGGTGCATCCCTACTCTCTTGAGGCAGCGCTGGGTGATGATTGCATTTCCCATCTTTCCCTCCCACATACAATTGGAGGTCAGAATGTTGCTTACAAACTTAACAAATCCTGTTTTGGATTCAAACATGAAAATTACCATATATGATAAGATTCAAGCAGCCCTCTTTGGCGGTTACTTGATGGTTTTAAGCAACTGAGGAAACTGAAGGCCAATGCTTTTCATTGTCCTTCGAAATGTGTCAGTAGGCTGTAGCTGTCTGCTTCCCTTCCTCAGAAGGTACACGGAATGCTGGAGTTTCAGGGGCCATAGGAGAAACTACAGCTAAACTGGAGCCTAACAACAACCACTAGCTTCTGCATGAGTGCAAAATAACGTTTTACTTATATTATCATCAACCACTGAAACAGGGCTGTGATGTACATCTCAGTTCCCCTGCATTCCTTCGCTCAGAGGCCGGAATTCTTTTATTGGCTGTACAGGTGAATTGTTTCCTCGGGGATCTAAAGACCATTTTATCCAAGTGCTTCCTTCACTGTTCTTAGGTACACCAGCCCAAGTTTATTTTCCTTTTCTTAAATTCAGTTACTAGAAAGAAATGCAGCTGAAGATAAGTCACCATGACCTTTTTTTAGCAACAGACTCAAGTTAGCTTGAGAAGACAGGACACACTGCTTTCTTGCTGCTACTGTGATCTGTCAGCTCTAACAGAACTGAGTGCTCCAAAACAGCTTGCTGTGGAACAAGACGAAAACAGTTTTCTATGAATTCCTTAAAATTGTGGGGAAGATGCTTAAAATGTAGAATTTCTCCATGTGGATGATGATTTGCATTAATTCAGTATATCTAATCGTGGTAGAATACAAAAAAAATCTGAAAGTAGATGCTTAACTAAACTTAAGGGCTCACCTTAAGATTATGAGAGCTTCTGTGTATATGGAAGATGCTCTCAGTCTTCATCACCTCAGTTTCTTCTGAGTGGTGAAGTTGGCCTTTTCAGAAACTGAAAATGACGTCTTCAGAGATGGAGGGGAAAACGGAAAGTCTTTTCCCCTTTTCTTCAGATCTCGTGCCTTCTACAGTTTTAGGAGACTTCTCCTTTTCCCCACCAACATTAATATAGAAGCTTAAAACTTAAGTCATCCTGGCTACTGATAATGTTCTTTTTTTGAAGGAAAAGTGCACTCTGCAGGCAGTCTTTCTGCATCAATGAATCAAAATAGTTTTTTAGTTTTCTTGATATTTTTATTCTATTCATGAGTGGGAGAAACGAAAAATAGTATGTGATTAAACCTGTGTTAAACTTGGTCTTTCCAGGAGACCAACTTTTATGAATCCTTCAATAAAGCTCCAAATCCTTCAATAAAGCTCCAAATCATATATATTTATATAGATAATATTTATATAAAGTATATACATACACGCAAACATACACTTTTTTGGGATGTCCAAGTTTGTGAACACTTAGGCTATTGATAAATTCTTGATTGCTGCATGCCTTTTTAGATGACTAATTCTTCATAAATGACTTTTGACATGCGTTTTCCTTTTTAAAGACAGAGGTAATGATAACTGGTTGGTCAGGTATGAAAAACAAGATGATGGAACCGATCTGTCAGATAAGGTAAGAGGAGGGTGGTCATGCACTGTTTGCTGTAATAACTTGGTCTTGTGGGGGAGTGAATGACTTTATTGCTGGTGCATGGTAAAGGAATCTGATACTGCAGTATTTAGGTAAATGCACAAGCTGCTCAGAATAGACTCGTCTGGATAAAATCACTCTGCAAGTTATTTTTATTGTTCTGTAGCTTTTTTCTTTATTAGGCTTGTCTATAATAGTAAAAATTGTCTGTTGAAATGCATTGCTTCAATTATGTCTTTGCTCTTTTTTATATTGTTATTTGGAAAAGAGCTACTGTTCACTGATGCCAGAGTAAGAGTTCTGTGCTTGAGTTTGTTTGATGTGGATCGTATCCTTAATATCTCTTGCTCTTTTGTATGCATGCGTATTTCATTTGGAAACGTTCTTTCTGCAGGATATCCAATGGACTGTAACTAAAGATCCTATTATTAAAATAGCTGCAATTGACAACGGGTTAGCTTTTCCTTTTAAGCATCCTGATGAGTGGAGAGCGTGTAAGTGACTCATCATCTGTTGGGGGCTCACTGCTAAATAAATATTCCTAGATCAGGTTTCTGTGAGGAACCTTTCTAAGTGGCAGGACGTGGGTGTGAGGAACTGTGGGTTGCTTGGCCTAAGCTCTGTCCCCAGGAAGGTTGTGGAGCAAAACCTCTGGAAAGCCGTGCTGAAGTGCTGGCCTCCCCATGCCCGCCCTGTTCTCCATGCAGGGATTTACATGGATTGACCAACTGGAGAGCTCTTGGAGAGGCCCAGCCCATTCGTGAGGGAGAGCTGTGGTTATTGTTTTCCTTGACTTTAGCAGGGCCTTCCTTAGAATCCTTGTAGGCAAAAGGATGAGGTACGGACTGGAGAAACGGACTGTGAGGTGGGAGGAAGACTGGCCGGTCTGTCAGGCTCCAAGGCCGTGATGAGTCCTAGACAGTTCAGGTGGTGTCCACCACTAGGCGCCTTCTGCACTGGGCTGGTAGCATTTCATGTTCTTAACAGCCTGGGTGATGCTGTGGCGTATTCTCTGCACTAAATTACTGTCAGAGATCCTTTCTAACCTAAATTACTGTATAGTCCAATACTAATACTAAATACTCTTGGGGGAAAATAAAAAATGTTTTTCTCAATCTGCTTAGAAGGCATCTTAGTAAACTAAAGATTTAATAAAAGATGGTAGCTACCTCTCTTGCTAATTTTTCAGTATAAGTCATGCTTCTAAAAATGTTTTATTTGATGATAGCCATTATTTTACCTCCAAGGGAAGCTGTATTACTAAGTAAGAGAAAGCATTTACCTCTATTTACAGTATTTAGCTGTTATACCTTTTACTTTCTGCTTCAAGTAAGTATTTGTTACTTAGGATGTATTCTTTGCTGTTTGGAGGAAAAACAAAAAAGTATGTGGGAAATAGATGATGTATTAAAAAAAAAAAAAAAAAAAAAAAATCTGTGCCCGAATGTTTAGTAGACACCAGAGTATTATATCCAGAGTAAGCATTTAATTTCTGGCTTTGCTGATCTGTCAGTGTAACTGTTTTTCTTTATTAGATCCCTTTCACTGGGCTTGGCTTTCTCAAGCAAAAGTTCCTTTCTCTCAGGAGACCAGAGATTTAGTTCTTCCTCGAATTTCTGATATGAACTTCGTGCAGGATCTTTGTGAAGACCTTTACGAACTGTTTAAGGTGAGTATGTTGCTGCTTTAAATTGAAATTTATTGAAATAGCTAATAGTTGTAATGGAACAGTTAGAGATTTTTTTCTTTTCATGAATTTAGCCTGTGTATGTTGTGATCCTGTGCAATTTTAGGTGTAATGCTGACATGGCAGAAAGGGTTTATAATTGTAGGAAGCTCTCACTGGTGTGACCAATTGATAATAATCAGCTTACCCAAAACCACAGTTACCTCTTACATAAGTGTTAATTAAAGCTAGTTGACTAATAACAAACATGTGAGTAAAATCTTACTCATGTGTCTGGGTGTCATGTGCTCATGCACATATGTATGCACATGTACACACATACTTCAAAAACTGTAGCAACCTGAGAATATTGTATTTATTCTAACCTTAGGTACCTCAGTGATTTTCATATCATTAATTTTACATATCTTTACTGTGCTAAGTTGACACTAGAATCTTGAGTATTTTATTGAATGAGTTTCCAAATGAAAATTTTATCTAAATATATGAAAATTGTGCTGCGGTATTTACATGCAAAGGACTGTTCATTTTGAAACATTCTATGAATCATGTTAGGCTTTGGTAGGGATAATTCATAAAATACATAAACGTATCTAATATTGAAGACTAAGGGTTGACAGAAGTGGTAATTTATGACATGTAATGAAAACGTGAATGTGTTTGCAGTGTTTCAGTAGTTCCTGAAAAATGTTCACTAATATTTACAGTTTTGACTCAGTTGTGGTCAAAACAACTCCACGTTGTGTGATGATCACTGTGGCAATCAGTAGATCTGAAGGAGGAAGTACTGCTTAGTAAAGGCAGGCTTTGCAAGCTGGAGTTGTGCAACATCATAGGATGATATCAAGCCTACCTAGAAATGTTTTAAAAAAACCCATAGATATATGGGGTTTGCTTTTATGATTATGATAAATTCTTTATTTTCATATAGGCATATTTGCTGTAACAAGAGACCTTTTTTGTGGATCATACAATAACTATTTGAACTTTTCAGAAAATACTGTAATATTGATAAATGTGACTGTGTATACTGTGGTTCTGTGATGAATTTGCATGCTAAGTATGTGGCTAAAAACAAATGGTCATTTCCTGTAATAACAACTATTTATTCTCTTTACTGAAGACTGATAAAGGGTTTGACAAAGCTACTTTTGAAAACCAAATGTCCGTTATGAGAGGGCAGGTAAGACTGGCTCTTTAAAGTGTTATTTCTCTGTTTAATACATACTCACTACCTGGCTGTTTTATTTCAGAGATATAAAAAATATCTTGTATTCATTCAACTTGAACCGTGCTAAGTAGCTTTTTTTTTTTTGTGATAAAGTAGTTTGCTGCAGGGAAGTTATTAAACAAAAGGTTCAAGGGAAAAAAAAAATCTACATAATCAAAAGAAACCAAAAGCCTTTCTTCTAAATAGAATCACAGAGGCATCTGTGATTCTATTTAATCTCTATTTAATCTATTCTCTGTTTAATTCTAAATAGAGGCATCTGGCTGAGGGCAGCTACATTGATTTCTCACTGTAAAGGTAAAATGTAGAGCCTTGTTTTGCTTTAGCATCCCCCACCCTCTGGATTTGTTACTGCAGGAGATGCTAGGTTCTCAGGCGTGGATTAGAGGGGAAAAAATGCTGTCAGTTACTCTTGGAAAACTTCAGGAATTAAAAGAATAAACTACCTAGTTGATAAAAACAAGGAGGCTAGAGAACAGTATGTCTTGGAGACTACTGTAAAGGGGAAGATCTTTAAATCCCAGATGTCAAAATCAATTAAAATTAGACTTTTTGCAAAATAGAGGAAAACTCTCAGAGAGGGCCTCAAACCAACAGGAAAACTGTTTACCTCAAGAACATGCAGAGAATCAACAAGCTAGCACAGGTCTGCAGAAAGTGCCTTGGATGATGTGAGTCTAAAGTGGAGTTGCCAGAAGAGCTGAGTTGCAGTAAATCGTGCAGAGGGTGATCTTGTCTGTTAAGGTTATGTTAAACCATAATGATACCAAATGCTCTCCATTTTCATCTTTTAGATACTGAACCTTACTCAGGCACTAAAGGATGGGAAGAGTCCTCTCCAGCTTGTTCAGATGCCCCGTGTGATTGTGGAGCGAAGTAGCACTGGAAGTCAGGGCCGAATTGTTCATCTGAGTAACACGTTCACCCAAACCTTTCATAGCAGAAAGCCTTTCTTTTCCTCCTGGTAGCAACAAAAATATGAGAGAAAAATCAATGTCTCTAATTTAGTAAGCTACTTTTGTGTAAAGGCTCTGCAATAATGTAATTCTGCTGTATGCCAAGAGCTCTGACTGCCAACACCTCAGAACTTAAGAAATATATTTTGAATGTAATCAAAGTTTACATTTTTTTCTTTGTGTCAAAATTGTGAATTCTTATGTCAGGGAATAAGAAAAATTTGTCTATACTGTATTTTTATAGACTAAATGTATTCTGAATAATAAAGGGAAGATGCACAGTTTGCATATGCTGAAATACTACTTTTGAATACAATAGAAATTCTATTCATTTAATATAAAGATGAGAATATTCCCTATTAATTTTTTATATGTGCTTTAAAAAGAAGCGTAAGATGTTATCTTTGATTGTGAAAATGCTTTTCCATGTCATTTCTTTCTGTTATCTTATTCTATTTATAGGTTTTCATAGTTTAATTACTTGAGGGGAGGGGGGAAGTCCTGTCTATTTAAAAAAAAAATAAAAATAAAAGCTGTTCTTGACACCCATATAACAGTATGGGGAAAACTTGGTCCAAATGTGTCTGTATGGAGGGTATTTTTGATTTAGTTTTTTTCCTCTCCCTGAATGTGGGGATCGAAAAGAATAGTTTCTTAGTTTAAATTATGGCAAAATCCTGCCCCTTGGTAAGTACATACAGTTCCTACGGTGACTAAATATGCTAGGTGTATATTTCAGACAATGAAATTTCCTCTGGAAATTTTTTGACTTGTGTATTTAAATGCAGGTATGAAAAAATCCTATATTTCTCCATGGACCTATCACAAAAGAATAACGTTGTTGTTAAAAGTCTGACTTTTGCCATAAGTGTATGAATGTGTGTAAGTCATCAGTGCTCACCCACGTGGTTCTTGGCTGTTTTTGACAAAAGCGCTAAAGTGTTCCTCACTGAACCAGCCTGCCTTCCGCATTCCCATTGGAATACACTATTATTTTTCACCGGAGAAAAGTAGTGTAACACAGAGGGCATAGACTGATGGTCCTACCTGTAGCAGTGTCATGCTCCTCTGCCATTTTTTATTTGCTTTTGTATGTAAATGTTATATGGTTAAAGCTTTCTCATCCCTTTGCCAAGTCGGTGACTTATGAAACATGGTAAATATTTTTATTTTAGCTATCTTCTGGACAGTTCAAAAATAGGAATGGGAGGAAAAATGCTGCTTTTATGAAACCTTCAGTATTTGAGACATTGCTGTATTTTGTAATTCTAAGCAATACCGTTGAACTGTAATAAAATGCTTTTATTTTATATAAATTTGGAGTGAATGAAAATATTAATGTAGCATGTCAGCCCTTCACTTGATGAACTGTGATGTTTATGCCTTAAATGTAAAACTTCGGTACTGTGGGGGTTTACAAGAAGACCGAGACGACCACCTTTATAACCTTTCCATGGTTGTTTTTTTACCAAAGCCATTTATAAAAATTCCAAGGTGTTTATGTATCAGACCTCCCTTCTGAGGACAATAAATGTCGTAATCTAAAAGGCAGAGCTCTTTAGTTGTGTTTTTTACTTGCCCCCGGCCCTAGTAATCCCCAAGCTGCTGCTTTTCCTTTTTTTTTTTTATTTTCCCGTGGGATAGTTCTGCTTTCGTCTGGCCACTTCCAGCTGCGCCACGCCCCCCGGCGCGTAGGCCACGCCCCCCGGCGCGTAGGCCACGCCCCCGGCTCCTCTGCG